>NW_026460374.1:0-12274 GCF_021730395.1 Mercenaria mercenaria | reverse complement strand
TCATGTGGGGAAGTTGTCAATTTTCTTTCAAAGAACAGATTTGTACTGGTACAGAAAGCCTAACTGCCCGTAGTTACATAACTGAAAAACTGTTGAAGAAATGCGTTAAACCCAAAACAAACACACAAATACATACATGTAAGTAACTTATGCTTCAGTTTTTACCATAACTATACGAAGTATAAAGAGAGCTATCCCACTTGACCTGGTGTCGGTGTCTTTCAGCGTCACCACCTTGGTTTAAGCTTTTTTACACTTCCTCTTTTTTCATCATATCTCTGTAATTACTTAATGGATTTGATTCAAACTTTAAATAGTTATTCGTCATTGTCACCCACATCATCTGACATAGGGCCATAACTCTTGCCTCAATATTTCATGATTTTCACTTAGTTTTTCAGGTTAAAGGTTTAATGCACTTTCACTTTATCTCTGTTATTACTGAATGGATTTGATTCAAACTTGAAATAGTTGTTCAACATCATCACTCACATTATATGACACAAGCTGCATAACTCAGGCACAAATTTATCATGAATTATTCCCCCTTTTTACTTAGAATTGCTGGTTAAAGTTTTGATGCATTTTCACTCTATCTCTGTCATTACTGAAAGGATTTGATTCAAACTTAAAATAATTATTGTTTAATGTCATCACCCACATCATATGACACAAGGTGCATAACTATGGTACCAATTTTTCATGAATTATGCCCCTTTTTTCCTAAGAATTTCAGGTTAAAGTTGTGCTGAACTTTCACTCTATCTCTGTTATTACTGAATGGATTTAATTCATACTTAAAGTAATTGTTCAACATCATCACCCACATCATATGACACAAGGTTCATAACTCTGGAACAAATTTTCATGAATTATTCCCCCTTTTTACTTAGAATTTCAGATTAAAGTTTGATGCACTTACACTCTATCTCTGTTATTGCTGAATGGATTTGATTCATACTTTAAATCAATTGACACAAGGTGCATAACTCTGGCACTAATTATTATGAAATTGGTGCCAGAGTAATGCACCTTGTGTCATATGATGTGGGTTTATCGTACTAAGCCGGAAGCCACAGAAGAAGATTTTGTAAATGGAGCAAAATTTTTCACAATTGTAATATTTCTCGTGTATTTTGTTGACAGCAGTGAAAATAAAGTATTATCATGAACATCATCTTGAAGAAAAATATTTATTGTATGAAAGAACACCAAAATTCTTGGGGAAAGTTGCTAAAATAGTAAACATGAGATGATTTTTCAATGTAGGTGTGCGAGATATTTCTGGGGAACATTTATATCTTGTGTATTTTTAAGCTAGTGAGAGATTATTATACAGTTGAATATCGTTACCTCGATATCGGTTAGCTCGATACTCCGGTTAGCACGATGTGTTTCAGTCGGTCCCGATTTTCCCCTATTTATCTTAATGTAATTATTTATCAATACTCGAATACGATTAGCTCGATTATTTTGTTAGGCTCGATGAGATTTTTCAGTCCCGTTCAACTTACCTGTACCAGTATGTTTATACAAACTGATGATGATTATCACAGTTGTCAAAAAAAATATCTATGTTATTTGTAAGGTGTGAAATATTGTTGTTCGGAGATGTATTAATCATATTAAGTTAGTTTGTATGTAGCTTTGTTTGTTATTGGAAAATCTTTAGCCAAATTTAAATGTCAGGATGTTTGCCTTTAATTCCATTAATTATGTTATAAAACACTGTGCAAGCAGGAAAGCTGTTTCAAATATAAACAACTAATTTGGATGAAATATTTTTCTGTTTGACGGAGTAAAATCTGCCATTTAGGGATGAGTAACAATATTAACTGCAAAGTTTCATTTTTAAACACAGTCAAAATAACTATTACTCAACTAGGAACATTATCGCTGCATTCAGACTAGTTTAGGGAAGGATAAAATGGCTAATTTTAAATGGTTATTTTGAAAAATTAAAAGTTGTATGTATTTAATTAAATGTTTTATTTGTAAATAAAATTAATTCGTATTTATGTTTTTATATTATTTCTTTCCCTATCAAGCCATCTGAAAAAAAAGCATTGGATATAATGACATATAGGACGTCCGCACAAGTACTAGTCGTTCCAGATTAGTCGAATTTTGTTACTGTGAACTTTGGATACGTCGATGCAATTTTTACAGTCCTTGATATCGAGGTAAGGTATTCGACTGTATTTTCAAATTAGTATCAAATAAGTTTAGGTTGGATATACAATGATGATCATAAAAATATACACAGGTGTGTAGTAGTTTGGTGGAGGGGTTGGGGGTTCCAGACCCAGGGCTGTGATATTTTATGATATAAAATGCTAATCCAGTAAGTCTTCAGCTGTATTATAATAATTGTATTAAATGTATTTTTGTTAGCTCCCCTGTCACATTAGTGACATGGTGAGCTTTTCATGATCACCCTGCGTCTGTTTTCTCTGTCTGCACGTACTGGTTTCATTTATGATTTCATTTTAAACCAAACTTGCACACAATTTGTATCACCTAGATCTTGGTTCCTTACTTGAACTGGCCCGATCCATTATGGGTCCAAAATAAGTACTTTTGAACTTGTCGGCACAATAGCAGCTTTATTTATGATATGAATTTTTACCAAACTTGCACAAAACTTGTATCACTATAAGATCTTGGTTCCTTTCTTGAACTGGCCAGATTCCATTTTTGGTTCCAGAGTTATGGCCCCTGAAAGGGGCCAGAATTAGCTATTTTGCTTTGTCTCACCATAGGCAGCTTCATTTATGATTTGAATTAACCAAACTTGCACCAATTTGTATCTCACCATAAGCGGCAGATCCCATACTGGGTTCAGAGTTATGGCCCTGAAAGGGCCAGAATTAGCTATTTTGATTTGTCTGCGAATAGCGGCCTCATTTATGATTTGAATAAACCAAACTCGCCCACAACATGTAATCACCTTAAGATCTCGATTCCTTTTTATACACCTGAAGGGAACGTTTTTGTTATCGCTACGATGTCCGTTGTCTGTCTTCTGTTGTTAGCATTTTCCCTTCTGTCTGTAACTCTTAAACCCCTTAAAAAACCCCCAAAAAAAAAAACAAAAAATGGATTTCAAGAAAACTGACACAAATGTTCATCTCATCGAAACGTGTACAGAGACATGTTTGGATGGCTCCCTTCAAGGTCAAGGTCAACTTAGGGGTCAAACATAATTCTTTTGATTGATCTTGACTATGATTTGTGTCAAGCCGCTTTGCGGATGCAAAGAATTAATTGTCAATTGGCGGTTCGGTGTATGTAGCTTCCGTCCATGCTTTGAGTGCGTGGAGAATCTTGTTTATATTTGGCATGAATGTTAACATCAGTGAGACGAGACGCATTTTTTTTCGTGCATGGAGGGTTTTGATGTAACATGGCACCAAAAAAATTGTTTTTCCAACAATAAAAAAAACCAACAGCATTGAGATAGAGTGTCTTGCGCAAGAACCAGGTCCCTAATGAGGTCAATGGATACAGAATGACAACTTGTTCAGTGCCATTTCTTCTTCGTGCATTGAAGGATTTTTGATGTAACTTGCACAAATGTTCACACATGAGATGGAGTGTCATGTGCAAGAACCAGGTCTAGGTCTAAGGTCAGGTCACAATAGAGGTCAAAAGTCAGAAAAGGAATGCAAGCTCCTAGAATTACTCTCATATGATTCGTCATTACCTAGATAAATAGCTATATTCGTAACTTTTTTTAGCTCACCTGTCACAAAGTGACAAAGGTGAGCTTTTGTGATCGGCGGTGTACGTCGTCTGTCAGTGCGTCGTCCGTGCGTGCGTGCGTCCGTCCGTAAACTTTGCTTGTGACCACTCTAGAGGTCACCTTTTTCATGGGAATCTTATGAAAGTTGGTCGAATGTTCTCTGATGATATCTAGGTCAAGTTCGAAACTGGGTCACGTGCCATCAAAAACTAGATCGGTAGTTCTAAAAATAGAAATAACCTTGTGCCCTCTCTAGAGGCCATATATCTTAACAAGATCTCATGAAAATTGGTCAGAATGTTCACCTTCATGATATCTAGGTCAAGTTCGAAACTGGGTCACTTGCCGTCAAAACTAGGTCGTAGGTCTCTAAAATAAAAAAACCTTGTGACCTCTCTAGAGGCATTATTTCACAAGATCTTCATGAAAAATTGGTGAGAATGTTCACCTTGATGATAATCTAGTGTCAAGTTCCGAAACTGGGTCACGTTGCCATCAAAAACTAGGTCAGTAGGTCAAATAATAGAAAAACTTTTGAAAACAGGCCATATTTTTCATGGATCTGCACTGAAAGTTGGTCTGAATGTCATCTTGATGATATCTAGGTCACAGTTCAAAACTGGGTCACGTGCGTCAAACACTAGGTCAGTAGGTCTAAAAAATGAAAAAACCTTGTGACCTCTAAGAGGCCATATATTTCATGAGATCTTCATGAAAAATTGTTCAGAATGATTACTCGATGATATCTAGGTCAAGTTCGAAAGTGGGATCACTGCCGTCAAAAAAAACTAGGTCAGTAGGTCAAAAATAGAAAAACCTTGTGACCTCTCTAGAGACCATATTTTTCATGGGATTCTGTATGCGAGTTGGTAAGAAATGGTATCTTGGTGATATCTAGGGTCAAGTTCGAAAGTGGGTAACATGAGCCATCAAAAAACTAGGTCATTAGGTCTAATAATGAATAACCTTGTGACACTCTCTAGAGGCATATTTTTCATTTGTTTAGGATCTGTATGAAAATTGGTAGTGAATGTTACTTGATGATATCCTAGGTCAAGTTCGAAACCGGGTCATGTGCGGTCAAAAAACTAGTCAGTAGGTCTAAAAATGAAAAACCTTGTGACTCTCTAGAGGCCATCCTTGTGAATGGATCTCCATAAAAATTGGTCAGAATGTACACCTTGATGATATAGGTCAAGTTTGAACTGGGGTACACGTGCCATAAAAACTAGGTAAGTAGGTCAAGAGATACGAAAAACTTGAGACCTCTTAGAGGGCCATATTTCTAATGGGGATCTGTATGAAGTTGGTCTGATGTTCATCTTGATGATACTAGGTCAAGTTTGAAACTGGGTCAACTGCGGTCAAAAACTAGGTAGTAGAGTCTAAAATTATTAAAATCTTTTGACCTCTCTAGATGCCATATTTTTCAATGGATCTTCATGAAATTGACCTGAATGTTCACCTTGATAATATCAAGGGTCAGTTTCAAATCATGTGTCACATGCGGCCAAAAACTAGGCCAGTAGGTTCTAAAAATAGAAAAACTTGTGCCCTCTAGAGGCCATATTTTTCATGAGATCTTCATGAAAATTAGTGAAGAAAGTTCACCTTGATGTATCTAGGTAAAGTTCAAAACAGGGTCACATACTTCGAAAACTAGTACAATAGGTCAAATAATAGATAACCTTGTGACCTCCTAGAGACCATATTTTTCATTGGTCAGGAATTTTTATCTTGATAATATCTAGGTCAAGTTCCAAAACTGGGTCACATGAGCTCAAAAACAAGGTCACTATGTCAAATAATAGAAAAAACGACTACATACTCCAAAATTTTTCCTTATTTCATCTTATCTCTCTTCAGTACCATCATGTTCACATATAAATAACATTTTTCTTTAACCCTCCAATACCCCTAATTATCCCTTCCCCTTTCATATACCACCCAAACTTTAGAATTTTACCTCTAAATTAATATTCAAAAATATATTACTACTACATAAATAAACTCAACCTAACCTACTAATAACCCAACCCACCAACACAATACCAATATCACACAAAAAAACAAATTCAAAACAACCCCCCCAATAAAATCCACACATCTCCCTTTTTTAACAATATCCCACCTAAAAATCTTATTCTTCACTCCATATCCTATTTCCAACTAAACAAAAAAACCTTATCCCATCACCACTTATCTCCACACTTTCCCCCCAACATCAAAAAAAAAAAAAAAAAAAACTCCTCCCTAATCATCCCAATCCCCCCCATACATTCTCCATACTTCCACACATCCTCCCCCCCCACAACCCTCCAATTCCCAATCCATAACACCCAACAAATTCAATATTCCTCTCTCACTTCAAACCCTTAAACCCTATAAAACCCCTAACACAAAAACTACCAACAACTAATCCACAAATAAAAAAAAAACTACCATACCACTATACCTAATCTAAAATATCACCCCAATATATAATATTACTTCACCCCCCCCAAAAATACATCTTCACTATAACAAACCACTCAAAACAAAACCCCCCCCATCCCCCAATAACCCCCCACCAACCCTTAAAAACCAATCCAAACCTCACAACATTTAATCTTACATTCATCCTTACCCCCACTCCACACAATCCCACTACATCCCATCTCAAACAAAATCAAAAAAAACAAACCCCCCCATCCCCAATAACCCCCCACATCACAATAAAACCCAAAAATCCTTTCCCTCAACCAAACATTTAACTCTAAAATTCCATCCCCTACCCTCCAACTACAAAATCAATCATCACAACAAAACAAAACAAACAAAACAAACCCCCCCCAATACCCCCCCCAATAACCACCTCAATTAAACCAAACCCATCATTCTCCAACAAATTTAACCTAACCACATCACCCTTCTCCAATCCACAAAAATCCCATAATCCCCCCACTCATCAACAAATCAAATAAATCCACCCCAATCCCCCCCAATATACCCACCTCACAATTAAACAAACAATCCTTCCCTCACCAACCATTTACCCTAAAATAATCCCTTTCCCCCCAACTCACAAATCCCAATACAACCCATCTAACCAAACATCAAATCAAAACCCCCCCCCAATCCCCCCAATAACCCCCCCACAATCAATATAATCCATTTCTCAAAACATTTACACTTAACAAAACCTTACCCCCCCCATTACAAATTAAAATCACACACCCTCCAACAAAATTAAAACCAAATCACCCCCCCCACCCCCACCACAACCCCCCCCCACCCAAAATCAACCCCCCATCCCACCCTCACTACCCACTTAACCATCCTAACAAAACACAATAACCAATACACCACCCCCAAACAAACACACCCTACTACATCACTTCCCCCAACCAAATCAAAACCAACAATACCAACTAATTCATCTCCCCACCTTAACTCACCACTTCATCCAAAACATACCCCAACACCAAACAAACCCAACCCCATTTACACACCACACAACCATCCTCAAATCCCATCCCAAACAACATACCCTCAACAAATTCCTCCACAACAAAATAACCAACCACACACAAAAAAAAAACCAACAACCAAAACTAACCACAACCACTTCAAAAAATCTACCAAAAAAAACATTTACTTTTTTCCCCCCCTCTCCCCAAACATCTTACCATTCATTACACCCAAAAACTTATCCAAAATCCCCACACACAACCAATACCTCCAAAAAAAAACAAAAAATTAACCCAAACCAACCAAACCATAAATACCAAACCCCTCCCAACTCACAAAAAAATCTTCCCAAACAATAACCCCTATCCCATCACCCCTTATCTCTCACACTTTAAATTCCACAATAACTTCACCCCAACCCCCCCATCCTTTTCTTACAATCAACTAACACTCACACATCTATCAAATCATAAACACACTATCATCCTACACAATCTCATAAATACAATTTCAACCCCCACAACAACATTTCAAACCTATTAACTAAATTAATTATACCCCAATCCACATAACCCCCATCCCTTACCTCCCAAAACCCTAACCACCATCCTCCCCCATCAACATACATACAAAACATCCCCCATTACTCCCCCCAAACAAAATCAAACCATACCAAAAACAACCATATAACCCAACACCCACTCCCTTTCACATTAAATCCCATAATCAATTAAACACAATCTCCTCCCAATCCTATTCCAATTTATTATACATATAATAATAATTATCCATTCCCCCCACATCCTCTTATAATCTTACAACATTCCCACCATACCATTACACCAATCCATACCAAAACATCCACCCACCCAACCCCCAAACCTCATAAATTTCCATCTTCATGCCCCTATAATACCAAATAAAACATAACCCAATGTAAATCATATATCTTATATACTTAAGACTAATAAATACTTGTAATTTAACTTAAATTGCTACAACAGGCACGCTAGGACCACCTGAAATCATGTTGGCCAGCAGTTTGCAAAAGTTGCTGTCCTTTGGAGGGCCACCACATTAAAAAAGTTCTTGTTGGCTAGCATGAACGCTGTCGACCGACTGAGCTTAATCGGGCCTGAACCGTTTATGGCCCCATTACGTAGTATTGTTGTAGTGTGCCAGTGAGTGGCCATTTGTACCATTCAGCATTGGAATATGTATGGACCCTTTCATTAATGCAAAGGTCAAAGGAAAACCAGACTTATTAAAATTAAAATGGGTATATCCCCAAAACTAATAAAGTTACTGATCTAAAAATTTTATTTATGTCAACAGATTATTTGGGCAGATCCTTCTTTTGTTCATTAAACAATATTTTTTTTTTTAATTACTTCCCTTTTACGTTACTTAAATAGCTTATTTTTAGTAACTTTTTTATTTTTGGCCGTGGGAAAAACCGAGACACTTTTCTGTGGTACAACATGGATGGTACCTCCAATTTTAGGTGCATTTGACATATCTATACCTTGTAAGATTTTTTTTTCTTTTTGGTTAAATTTCTTCCCTTTAATGTTCCTGCCCTTTCGATTAGATATTTTTTCTGAGGACCTTCTTGTCCTCAAGTGCAATGATAAAGGTGAGCGATATAGGGCCATCATGGCCCTCTTGTTTAGGATTAAAATTACAAAAAAATGACTGGAGGTCTTTGCTTAGTTCTAGCTCTCTGAGTGATTTGATGTTAATCCACTCAGAGACTGAGTCTCTTGAGAAGTTTTGTCCATTGGATTCAATATTATTATGGAATTCAGTGGTAGTAGGGCTAGGAGACCATTCTACAATGATAAAAAAGTAAAGGTAAGAAATTTACACTCCTCATGCAGCAACTGAATATTGTATGTAATTTTCTGACACAATGGAATAACCATCTAATAATTAATACTGTCTTTTTATTACAGCCTGTCAAATTCAACCAATCGCAGTCTCAGTATAGACACAGATGATGTGTTCTAATTGCCGAAGAACTTGACGTTGGCTAGGGAACGTGTATGTGATGATGATGGTGACAATGACAACAATGCCGCTGATGATGAGGACTACATGCACAGACAAGACCTCATTGCTGTCAAAACAGAGCTTATAGACTTATGATGGACCTTGTTGAATAATAATAACTAAAAATATGTAATAATAATTGAGTTAAGTTGAATAATATGACTGAAGTTAACTTAAATTGCTCAACAGGCAGTAGGACCACCTGAAATCTTGTTGGACCAGCAGTTTGCAAAAGTTGCTGGTCCTTTGGGCCACCACATAAAAAAGTTAGTGTCTAGCCCTGAACGTGTCGACGACTGAGCTTAACCGGCTGAACAGTTTATGGCACCATTACGTAGTATTTGTTGTAGTGTGCCAGTGAGAGCATTTGTCCATTCAGCATTGGATTATGTAGGACCTTTCATTACTGTCCAAGGTCAAGGAAAACAGCCTGAAATTTATGTCTGTTTACTTGTCTGAACACATGGGCTGGTCATCTTGAAATCTCATTTGGAATAGATACTGATGCATTTCTAAATTCATTTTATCAATTTGCTGGTCGTACAGTTCTGTCGGATAATGGAACAAACTTTGTCGATAGTGAAAAGGAACGCAGATAATTATTAAACGCGCTGAATCATGATCAAATAAAAGAAAAGACAGTAAATAAAGGAGTTCAGTGGCATTTCTTTCCTCCATTAGCGCCACATTGGGGATGTGTACATGAAATCATGAGCCATTAATTCCATGTTACAGAATGCAACAGTGTCAGATGAGGAACTTAGGACTGCATTTGTAGGAGCAGAAGCTCTTTTCAGTTTGAGACCTCTTATTTATCAGTCAGCTAACCCTGCTGATTGCATATCTCTTACTCCAAATCATTTCCAGCATGGACAAATAGGAGGAGAGTGCACTCCTGAGAGCCTTGATACAAATGATTTCAACCCTAGAAATAGTGCAATTTCAAGAGTTAGTCCGAAACTTCTGGAGTTGTTGGATTCGTGAATGGTTGCCAAACCTATGTACCTCCAAGAAATGGAACTGAGTTTGACCAGATCTGAAAGTTGGAGATGTCCTTATCATGGTATAGCCTGGCGCGCCTCAAGCACATTGGCCTTTAGAACATGTTACACACGTTCATACAAGTCGCGATGGTCATGTGAGAGCAGTAAACATTTTAGTAAATGGTAAAGAATTCACACAGCCCATTACAAAGTTATGCCCATTAGAAATTAACAGCAGTGATTAACAGTAATGTGTTATGCAGAAATGTTGCATTTTTTATGACAAAAAGTATTCTAGCATGTGGAGGGCATAATAATCCCTCAAAAATAATTTCGTGTGTGGAGGGCATAATAATCCCTCAAAAATAATTTTGCATGTGGAGGGCATAATAATCCCTATAAAATATTTTTGCGTGTGGAGGGCATAATAATCCCTCAAAAATAATTTTGCATGTGGAGGGCATAATAATCCCTCAAAAATAATTTTGCGTGTGGAGGGCATAATAATCCCTATAAAATATTTTTGCATGTGGAGGGCATAATAATCCCTCAAAAATAGTGTCGCTTGTGGAGGGCATAATAATCCCTCAAAAATAATGTCGCTTGTGGAGGGCATAATAATCCCTCAAAAATAATGTCGCACGTGGAGGGCATAATAATCCCTCAAAAATAATGTCGCACGTGGAGGGCATAATAATCCCTCAAAAAATGATTTCGCATGTGGAGGGCATAATAATCTCTCAAAAATAATGTCGCTTGTGGAGGGCGTAATAATCCCTCAAAAATAATTTCGCACGTGGAGGGCATAATAATCCCTGAATATATTTTAAGATAAAGAAATATCTGAAACATTATATTATAATCTTGGAGAAAGAGATAGACATTTTTCTCTTTCAGGAAAAAAGAAGATGCACTGTATAAAAAGATGAAGAAGATTGTACTGTCATTACTATGTATTGTAATTTTTGACATGTATATATTTTCAGACATATAATTGAATTATTGTATCACATAAGGCAATTTTTCAAAATGTTTGAAATCAATGATACAAAATTGAAAACATGAATACTTTTATTATTTGAACGCATTGTATTGAACTGTGTTATACCAAAAGGTCATAAATTTTGTCAAAATTAATGTTATAGCTGATAGTCAATCTTTACATGGTATACATTATAGTACTGAAAACTGGAAAAAGTAAGGCAGTGGCTAGAGAACCGGAATCGGTTCCCTAGACTGCGAACTTATTCATCCGGAGCCGGTCCTCTAAGCAAAATACCGTGCATAGGCTAGGGAACCGGAATTTTATTTCTATGCATAATACTGCCGAAATCCACTTTGTTTCTTGGAAAATGTCATGCATATTATCTTAATTAATTTTACCATGCCCTTGTATTTTTTCTGTGTTTACTGTCTCCAAAAGTGTACTCGCCGCATATATACCATATATTGTCTGCCATATTGGAATGATATAAACTAGTATATGAATGCGTGAAAACTACTTCGCAGTTTTTAAATGTTATTATGTCTCCCCCAGGAGACATATTGTTTTTGCCCTGTCCGTCCGTCCGTCCTTCCGTCCGTCCGTACGTCACACTTCATTTCCGAGCAATAACTGGAGAACCATTTGACCTAGAACCTTCAAACTTCATAGGGTTGTAGGGCTGTTGGAGTAGACGACCCCTATTGTTTTTGGGGTCACTCCGTCAAAGGTCAAGGTCACAGGGGCCTGAACATTGAAAACCATTTCCGATCAATAACTAGAGAACCACTTGACCCAGAATGTTGAAACTTCATAGGATGATTGGTCATGAAGAGTAGATGACCCCTATTGATTTTGGGGTCACTCTGTCAAAGGTCAAGGTCACAGGGGCCTGAACATTGAAAACCATTTCCGATCAATAACTAGAGACCACTTGACCCAGAATGTTGAAACTTCATAGGATGATTGGTCATGAAGAGTAGATGACCCCTATTGATTTTGGGGTCACTCCGTCAAAGGTCAAGGTCACAGGGGCCTGAACATTGAAAACCCTTTCCGATC
>NW_026460373.1:0-1064 GCF_021730395.1 Mercenaria mercenaria | reverse complement strand
TGCTTTGTGTGACTTATTCAGATTGCATAATAAAATGAGTACTTGTTTGCTTTGATATATTTGTTATGAATTATATATTTTTCTTTAGTATGGTATGCAAATATTGAACTCAGTTGAAATCTTTTTCATTATATATATGCTATATAATGACTGAATCTCATTACACTTTAATGAAGTCATCAAACTACTGCTGTAATTGTTCGTCTAAGGATAAACGAAACAAAATTGCAACCCTACGAAACATTTGCGAAAAATTAAAAGAGAACAATTTAAATTGTTATAGTGCGGTGTTTAGTTTTGCAATTTGAAAAATGTTAGATGAAAAATTCATAAACTTCTTTCCTTATTACAATTCGCCGACCATCATTTTTAAAGATATTTCTTGTTACACATGCATTTCTGTATCTATACACTCAACAGAGTTACCACAGAAACCTACATCTACACCTAGGCAATGGTATTAATCTTTAGCCTGCTGGCGACAAGTGATTCTGCCTTTGCGTCATTGCAGACCAAGATCACCCTGCACATCCTTGCAGACTGATCTTGGTCTGTACGGTTCGCTTATTCAGTCAGTAAATCTTCAGTGAACACCCCTTCGAATAATAAATGGTACTGACCAAATTAAATGATGGACTAGTCCATTTTAGAAATTTAGGAGGCTAAAGGTTAATGGATGACAGGGGTCCAAAGACCGAAACCATGCAACCGATCACGTCGTGAATGCATAGCTTTAGATAGTTTAAGCATTGCCAAGACCGGTAAATGAAATCAGGCAAAACTTGAATTTAAGAAGTATCTTGATAATAGATGCGCTTATGAGCACCAGAGATGCTTTTGTTTCGTAATACTTTGTATTCGGTGTTAGCTGTTTTGTCAGGGATTTGTTCACAGTGAGTGGTACTTGGTGGTGTTTGTTGTGTTGTGTGTTTTTGTGGTGTTTTAGTGTTTGTGATGGTGTCTATGGTATCTTCAATGTGGGCTTTTCGGTTGTATACGATACAGTTTGAGTTGTTTTGTCGTAAAGGATTTTTGTTGGTTCGAATTGTTTGTCGCATTGGATT
>NW_026460372.1:0-19387 GCF_021730395.1 Mercenaria mercenaria | reverse complement strand
GATTTTTTTCGAAGACGTGTTCTAGAAAATAAGATACCTCTGCGATGTAAAAAATTGGTGCATCCTCGTTGTTTGTCAATCCAGCGATACGTCCTCGTTTTTGAATAAATTATTGACGCAGACCACTTTCTAAATTTAAACGTAATATGTTATGACGCTAGGATGAAGATAAAACGTTGCCTTTTATACCCTCCAGACTGGGAAACAGCCTATCTGAAGAAAAAAATTTCACATAATTTCTTCAAGTTTTCGTTTTCAAGATCCATCTACATAGACAATTCCCTTTGGTGTATTTTCAGTGAATATTGCGACTGTTACGTTTTGTCTTGTTATTTAGTTTTTTATGGGGTAATAAAATGTTTGCAACAAAAACAAATTAAAAATTTGTCAGAAAAAAAATATGATTTTTGTCAAATATTTATTGCATCGCCAAGTTTAACGTTTTGGGGGAAATAAAGCCAGTTGTTCGTCGAAAATTGCTTTGTTTGAGTGTCCAAAGAAGTCAGTTTGTAAACAGATCCTTGTTCGTCATTTTTTGCAGAATGAAAATGAATTAGTTTATACACTTCACATACAAGTTTTGTGGATCAAAAACCGAAAGTAGGGGGTTTATTGTAAGGACAGGGGCTATAGCGCCATTTTAGGGTAGCGCCCCACACTGACCGGCTTTTACTAGGAACTATTCACTCCCTTTTTTATTTTATCGTTACTTTAACTTAGAAAAAAAACTTTCATGAAAAATAGGTTTTTGGAAACAAGATGTTTTATTAAGGTAGGGAAAGAGGGCCTGAAATTAAATGGTTTTTGGTTTGTCGAGTAATTCAAGCCCCCCCACCCAATTTGTTATCATCCATGTTTAACAGAGCTAAAAATGGGGGGAATGAAAAGAAAAAAGAAAAAGCAACGAAAAATTTTGCTTGTTTTTGGAAACCATTTTTACATTATTTCAATGTTATTCGTGCTGAACTTTTAAACTTTAACAAAAATAATCCCTTACCCCGTTTTAGTCTGTTGTAATTCTGTATTGCAAATGGGGGATTATGATCTAAAGGCAGTAAGTTAAAGTAACAAAAAACCAATCTGCTCTTACATTGTTGCCAGTGTATATACACGAAGCGTTGATTCTTTCTCGATCGTAGGTGTTATGGATAAATTACTAACATGCATTGTGGGAAAGTCTTTAAGGCTGTATAATTAATGCAATATATGATAAAACCAAATCTGTGGTAGAGTAGCCACAGTTCTATTAATTTGCTTAATTAACTCAACTGGTGTACGACAAGTTGAAACGGATCACCAATATTAGTTTCTAGTATCTATCGTTCGAAGGCTCTCGGCTCAGATATGTCTAATTATGTGCACAGTGACTAGGTGTGGAAAGATCAAACATGTAATAGGACCTCGGCTAAGTGAGATATTTAGAATGTTCTTCAAGCTATTTTTGTTTACTTATGCAGATGATCAGTGTTTATTTACAGAATCTTAAAATGATTTACTATCTGGCACCTAACTTTCTACTGTGAGCGAAAAAGAGCTTAATATCCGCGAGTATACTGGATCCGCGTTATTTACCCGTCGACTCGGGGAACATACGGGAAAACTGAAAATCACGGGCGTGTACGGGGCTTGTATATTTAAAATTCGGAACTGTCGTACTAAAATATCGGATTTCCCCGTACTACTAAACTACGGAATTCTTAGTAATACGATACCCCTGTATAGTAGTGATAATACTCGGATTTTAAAAAGGGTTATTCTGTTCGTATACAACACCGTGTATATCCCTATATGTCTGGTGTACAGGTAATACATAAATCCTGTCATACTATACAAAATACGGGACTGTATATTTCCCGTAATGTTATCATATTACAACCCGTATAGGGCCCTATAGGCTGGTATATACGGTGCAGGTATATGTTTCTAGATTTCGAAAATACAGGGATTAAAATTTTCCCCGTATCATTCTTTGATACCAACTCCGTATATTTCCCGTATTGTTCGGAATTACGGATGGTAAGTAATTTGTATAAGTTCGTAACAATAACTGGACGTAGAGGTCCCGTTTAGTTCATATACAATCCGTAGATGGTCCCGTATATTATGATATACGAATGGAGAGTTTGTATATGTCGAAAATACAGGATTAAATTTCTCCCGTATTTCGGTGCCTCGTTATCAACCTCCTGGAAGTTCCGCTTATAGGCCGGAAAATACGGGATTTAAATAGTTGTTATTTCGAAAATACGGCACGATATTCTCCCGTATATTCTTGGTGTTACACTCCGTATATGCCCGTATATTATGCCCAGAAATTACGGGATATACAACTAATTTTCGTATCTTTCTTTAAAATACGGGGACTTATTTTCCCGGTATATTCTTGTATACAACTCCGTATATTTCCCGTATCTCTATTCTGCATTATACGGGTATTGTACATATTTTGATATCTTTGAAAAAACATGGATTAAATTTCCCGTATATCTTCGTTATACAACTCGCGTAATTTCCCGTATATCCGGAAATACGGGTTTAAATACTTTGATATTTCGAAATACGGGTCATCTTGATGTCCCCGTTATATCGTCTTGGTATATCCATCTCCGTATATGTCCCCGTATATGCCCGGAATGACGGGGTTTTCAAATAATTTATATATTTCAAATAGCTGCGGATGCAAATTCTCAATTTGGTGTAGTCTGATATTATTATCCTTCCTTCCCTTTTCAACGGTCCAAACGTTTTGCATGTTTTCGCGAACTGTACGTGTCTGGAGAATGAATGCCAATATGAATAAAAGACTTGTGTAATACTATAACATGAACTGAAAAGCATTCTACGACCAAAACAGGATACATTTAAAATCAACATGAATGAATCCATCATTTTATCTAGCGCGTTCCCGATTTATTTTATACATTTAAGCTAACTAGCCGCAGTGCGAAAAGAAAATGGATTAATCATTCAATTCCCTATCTTATTGTATGATAATACAGCCGTGGATCATCGCCATTGTAAAAGCTAAAATGCATAGCATAAATTAACTCTTGTCTGCACAGTCGCCACGCTTGTGCAGACAATTGCCAATACTGTAGTATAGAAAAAAACCAGAGTATTAATCGTTCTCCAGTTTCCTATTTGGACTGACAAAGAGATAACATGTCTTGATGACGCGTATTGGGAAAGCACTTCTAATATTTTTTACAGACGAAAAAGATACGCGATAGAAGGTGTCTGCGTCCAAGATGCGAATACAAACGCCTTGTCGGTCGAGTTTAATACAGTCTCGGCTGCTACTCCCGAACGAGTAAGGTCCGTTTTTCTGGTTTTGGTTGGGAAGTAACGTGGCGCTCACACACTTATGGGTCCTTTAGAGCGACTTTGTCCTGTTTTACTTTTTCGGGGAGAAACCAGGTGCCCGATACTGATTATTCATCGTGACGAGTGAGCACCTGCTTAATATTGGCTTCCCTCACGGGCGAATTTTTAACACTCCGGAGTGAGGCTTTGAACCCGCATCGGTGAATGGGCAACTGTTTTGAAGTCATCGATTCTATAACCACTCGACCACGTGCAAACCCACTCCAGTGGGTCTAATCTTTAAACCATACATTTTGGTAATAATGAAAGTCTAACTCCACGAAGTCTTTCAGTTTTAATATAATTCAAAGAGGCAGAAACTATTATATTTTACATAACCTTTTTGTGTCCTTCAATGTTCCTTCATCCAACTGTTACTTTAAGTAGAATTCATTAAGCGAAAAATATTTCATATCCGTTGACACTTCTGTGTTCTAATTATTCGGCAGAGTGATTTTTTTTCTGTGCTCACACGTGTTAGCTACCGTGCGTATGTGTATTCACACGGGCGCTGGTGATACTATCTAGTGCGCAAGTGACAGCACGTTAGATCTACATTGTGCCATGGTCAACTAACACGGCGCACGTCTTATGCTGATCAATCAAAAGCGGGAAATGATCTGCCTTTTTCTAAATGGAGGTCTTTGTTCATTAATGAAAGCTTATGTTAATAAGCTAGCGGTAATGTACGCAGTTAAGTGTTTCTTGGTTTTTGAAAAAAAAGGCTGATATCTCTGATAGGTTCGGTTGGGAATATTTCCGTTCCGCCACGTTTCGCTAACAACTGCGAACTGTGATAGCGATCCACAGGCGAACGGTTTTAGCTACGTCATAGTATTACGGCGCCCGTGTCGAATCAACACATTCGGTGCATCGTGGTTCTACTGTGCGAATGTGTTCTAAACGTGGGCAACGGGATAATACAATGTGTTCCTATGTCCCCTCTATTTCAACTGTAGTATACACGGTGGCCGAACTATTTTTATTCTCGTCTGATGTAGGGTCCTTTAGTATTGACCTAGCACATTGAATATTTTGGTATATCTCCATAATTCATTTTCAATGAATGCCAATACATAAATAGCGATACAGATATTATCATATATCATCGTAGTTTATATATACTATCGCCATTTGTCTACGTGCTTGAGCGGCTAAATGCCGGTTTAGCTTGCCAATTCAGGGTAGTGGGTTCCGAGTTTTTGGCCAGACCTTTTCCCCTAATTATTTTCAAACTTTCCACTCTTATTTGTCAAACGCATACTCCCGGGATATTTATGGTCCATTTTGAAAGTACTCCATATTCACCCACCGTTGTCAAAAAAGTCCAATTATTTAAATATTCTAGAAAAATAGAAAGTGAACACATTACCAGTCAAAACCGGACTAAAAAAAATACTTTAGAGCAAAAATAAAATTTTAGAAAATAAAACAGTGCGATAACATCACATTACTTTACTTTAAAGTAATGATAACCGTGGGACGTGGATGTGGCGTGACATCTGATTGACTGTATAAGTACAAATACGTGCGTAAAATTATCGAAAACGTCCGAAAATATTGGCAAATGTATTAATGAGTGCTTTCATAATCAATATATACTTCGGCATTTACACTGATTTAACTACCCTCTCCACAAAATAAACTGTACATATAATTTTCTGCCGACATTTTTACTGCGACATTAACTGATAATATTGTATGCATATTAACACATCAATAGCTTAGCCCAGACCACCCTAAGCCTGGTAATCCATCTGACATTTTCTAACATTTTTTTCTACTGCAATTGGACAATTCAGAAACTCGATGCATGCAACTTAACACAAAATACGCAAATTATTGGGATCTTTAATGCATAGATTTAGGTATCCAATCAGTTGCCAACCACGCTTTTAATTGATTTAAAAAAACAAATCCGAAGCCGTCATTTCTTTTAATGTGTTAAAATCTTACATATATAAAAGAATCTCAGAAATAGCCCGTTAAATAGTCTCATTCATTCATTTCATTCATCTCGTATGGAATCATGCTTCACAACTAATCACTTAACGATTATTTCATTCATTTCTTTCATCCGATAGTCTACAAGATTTCCAGTCACTTAAAAGTTATGTTGCAATGTTTGAAATATAAAAAAATATCGTGCAAATCATTTGATGATAGACCATTGGGGTAACCGTCTAAACGAGGTTACAAGGTGAAAGGACACAATACACTCCAGACTGAAGTATTATTCCGTAGAATCTAGGTACCGGAGGCCAGCTTTAAGAATAATACGGCGGCACGCACCAAGTTTATCTCATTCGATTAAAACGTGGAATCTCCTCCGATAAAGCAATGAACACAAAGTTTCTATAATTTACAATCTTTTATTTTTACGAAAAATGGTACCTCCGGTAATCTGACAAAATAACGCTTTTTCTAGATGGCACTTTTGCAAAAATTACTACAAACATCTCTTGCCTTTTTTCCCCGTGTTTGTCTTCGTCGAGAAAATGTTTCTCGCGAAATTCTTGTCAGTATAAGAAAGTAATACAGACAGATTATTTTATCTCTCCAAGACTTGGGTAATCTATGTAAGCGGTTTGTATCGCGTACTTTTCTTTTTTTTTTCAAAGTATTCTAAAAAAAAGTTGGCGTAATAATAAAAATTTATATTATTAGAATTGATTATTAATCTGAAAGTTATAAGAATTTTATAGTGACCTAAAATACATACCTACTATATTGATCTTTTGCTTAACCAATTTTTAGTAACATCTTTAAAACGGATAAGCCGGGATGACAAATAATCCAATTTTTCAGTCCGTACTAAGTGTTGTTGTTGTAACACGGGGTGGGGGTGGGGTGAATCGATAACGAATAGCTTTGGTCATTAACGTTTTATCGGATGCTTTACAGGCAAACGGTTTACTAACGATGTACTTGAATGAAGTTTTAAAATTTACTACAAAATGAAAGCGAAACAAGTCGAATATTGTATATAATACTTTATTATTGTGCCAAAATAAAATGTCAATATTTGTAAATGAATATGGTATCTAACATATTTAAAACGTTACATATTATACATCTAAAACAAACATGTTACTTTCAGTACCATGACATGTCAAACAATCAGTATATTCTCAGCTAGTCCCTGTTATTTTAAATCGATTTTCACGGACACCATTCTTGACAATTTTAACAATTAAGTTGCGATATTTCCATTGCCTGGTCTATTTTTTTCAGTTCTCTCTGTTTTACTTCTCCTTTTACAGCTGTAATATCTTCAAATCGTGCAACCAAAACGTCTTTTTTTTCAGGCAGCGCCGCAAAATGATGTACTTAAGAGTACATAAAACTACTAAAATACCTAGCCTTGTAGTAAGTGGGTTACCATAGTTTTATTGACCCCAGCTTGTAATAAACGACATGACTACCGGATTATTTCCTTAGCCCCACGCAATATAGTAACGCCATAATGAAATTTAAAAGGGGGGTTAAACATTTGACACTACTAATTATCTTATTTGTGTGTTCGTAATGGCAATCTTGGTAAAATAACTTAAGAAATAACGCAATGTTGAACGACTACAAAAAAAATGCACTGGCCCTCCAGAGCGTCCGACAAGAACAGAAAACTAAATTATAATTGAGCCGCGTTGCCATGAAAAACCAACATAGTCTTAGTTTTCGAACCTCATGGATCCGAGAACCTAAACCTCGCATTCCCGCGCAGCCTCTGCTTATGATCCATGCCTGTCTTCCTAACAGTTTTTCTAATTCCATACGTGGCCTTTGATCACGTAACAGCATGTCTGATCCTGACCAACACTGCACGCGTATGCGCACGGCTGGTCCTCGATCCATCTGGTCCAACCCACTATTTGGTTCTGCGCATGCACGCATATACTTTTTTTAGATATATGATATTATGGTGGTTAATTAATCTACGTCTAATACTGACACGACTATAAGTTGGCGGACAACACAGAGAATAGTAAGGTGTGCAACACTAATGTTTACTATAAAAATTGTATATTGACGCGCATTAACCCTAAACCCTCCTTGCGTTAGAAGTGGTAATACGAACAGTGGAAACGGCGTGTCTGTGCCGCTGCGGTCAGGGTCGTTTCCCAGCGCGACCTCTTTGGCTATATATGAGGCATTCTTTTTAATAGGGGATAGAACTTCCGGCCTTCTCTATCCTCTCTTCTCCATAATGATTTTCTGACGGTGACGTGGCAGAAGTGGCAACTGCAGCGAAAGGAGCCGTGAGGACGATAAGGCTGCGGGGAAGCGGAACCGCGGGGCAAGCGGGACTGCCGGAGAGGGGAGGTTCTGTAGAAGTTGAATCGTTCAGCAGATCCGTGCTGCAGTTTAAGGAATAGGATTAAGGAAGATTAAAGCCGGGTTGCCTGGGGGGCGATAGATTTCGAAAAAAACCCTAAATAACACTGTGAGTAACGAAACATCGCGCGGAAGGTCGATCGTTGCATGTCAACAACCGGTTTTCTGGTTGACTCTAGCCGGCCTGTATCACTAGGCACGAATAGACATGCGCTTCGTGCAAAACCAATCAGGCTGAAAAACAAAGTGTGGTCAATTTAATAATACAGTGCCAAGCGGGGATGGCGGTTAAATGCGAGCCTCAAAACAGGCAGTCCAATCTAGGACCAGGGCGTGCATTTTACCACAGATCTGAGACTGGAATCACGGTACATAAGGGGAGCAAAGACGAGGAGGCCGCAACGCTATGATGCAGAATGCTAAATTATATTGATACCACCCTGATAGGATTTTATAGGTTATAGGTAGTGAATCGATCAGGAGAAGTTGTGTCTTAAATTTTAATCCAATTTACAGATGCATTATATTAGGTATTTGCACATGATAAGAGATGGGACTTTAGATGAATATTTTACTGTCGCAGAATATTAACTGACGCGGGAAAGATTCGGAATTCTGGAAACCTTCAGATTGGTTTAACCACATATTAAAACGTTTTAGAGTCAAAAATATCGTTTCAGAACTTGTTCCGGTTCCAAAGTTTAAAGAGATGTGTTGGGAAATATTAAAGTAAAATAAAACAGCTTAATACAACGCGCCTGTATGCTTCTCCTATCAGTCAGATGTTCGTCAGAAATCCCGGGAACCCGGTAGTACCTCTTATGCTGAGAATGCTCATTTATGTCACTCTGTATATACTTTATCCCATGTACAAAAGATTTATTTGCATTTGAACAAGTCTAACACGGAGATTGCGTATGCGGACGGTTAAGGAACACTAATTTACATAGGTTACGTTACAACTGCGTTGTTTAAATTATCCGTGGCTGTATGTTTTCGACTTTTGGTAGGACTAAAATAGGAAGTGTGATTTAGATCCCATTACTGCACTTATGTGCTTTTGAAGGGTTTGGACAGGTAAAATCTCTCTTGAAAAAATCTCTCCCGTATTTAGGTTATTACTGTGACAATTCATCACAAAATGAGGTGATATTGACCGTACACGGTTTTGGACGCACTACCGAAACTCCAGCATTCTTATATTAAATATAATGTGGAGATCATAATTTTAACGTAATATAACCCTAAAATGCAAATAAAACACACATAGATACCTTGTATTAATATCAACAGCACGTTTATACAGGATTTCGAAGGTCTTGCGGCGGACGAATGAGTAGGGCCTTCTGACACTTATGATGTCGTCATCCCGGCCACTCATGTCATTTTATTCGGCATCAATTTTCACATCATTTAATAGATATAATATTATCATATCTATGAATTGCGCAAGAGTCCATTTTTTAATAACTTTTAATGCGTGCAGTTTTTTTTTTTCTTTTATTCCAGGTTGACACAAGGAGTTGTTACTGGAATCAGAAAACGGGACGACTATGATTTTCACGATAGAGATATACTTATGTGTGAAGTTTCTACTAGTTTGATCAACAGATTGCGCAACGACATCGCCCGATGAGCCATTCGTTCTCATGATCATTCGTACAACAGATAAAATAAAACATGCCTTTTTATCTAATTGAGCATCAGGATAACGAAAATTTCCATGTGGTTCTCATTGTACACCTGCAGTACATATCGCTGTTCCATACATAACCCCATGCGTTCTTTTTAAAGTCATCTTCGACATTAGGAGGTGTACTGCTCGTTTGAGAAGATTGGCAAATCGAAAGCCTATAGTCGGTAATCAGCATTCATGGGAATAACGAAAACATGTACAGACAATATAAAAGAAGTGATATACTCTACTGATTTGCTTGATCAACCGCGCAGAATTACTGTGCGAATTGCTAGTTTTTCAATAAGGAATGAACTAAAATATTAAGAAATGCTTGATGTATTGATTACTTACCCACATTTATTCTGCTTTATGGCATTGGACAAGATTGAAACTGATTTCCTTAACGTTTGAAAAACTGATTGTAAATAATTATTTAAGTGAATAAAATGTTAGTTTAAATCTGACATGTCTCCAATTAATAACGATAATGATGTTTTTTTCTCATACCCTGTCTTTGTCTGCTTTTTTTTCTAACATACCGTATTTCCTCTGTAGTATCACCGTACATTTCATTTTGTCACTCTCAGTATGTGCCCATAACAAAATCGTTCACATAAAAGAAAATACGGGAGTTTTTCTATCACATCTGCATAGACGGGAAAAAGTCTGGTAATGTTATCTTTAGAATACGGTCATCATTTACCCGAATAAAGCAAACCCATCAGTCTAAATGTGACACAATATGGAATTCTGTATACTCTGCATATCTTGCATAAACGGGGAAAAACCGGCCCGTAATTCAACAATCTACGGTTCGTATACTCCCCGTATAATCAGATGCACATACATTCCCGTATATACGACACCAGTACGGATCCGTAGATTGCGTATACATGGATATACGGGACTAGTCCGTAGTCCCGTAAGTAAAAATACAGTTTCGTATTTTTGCCCCGTATATGTACAGAAAGTACGGGATCCTCGTATACTTTGGCGTATAGCATCTGCATCTACTGGACTATTCCGTGCCCGTATATCAAAAAGTACATTTCGTATATGCCCGTATATGACAAAAGTACGGGATCCGTATACTTAGTATATCATGCGTATACGGAAAAAGTCCGAAGCCCGTATATTAGAAATCAAGTCCGTATATGCCCCGTATATAGATGCAATCACAGTCCGTATATGACAAAAATACGGGATCCGTATACTACGTATATACATGCGTATACGGAAAAATCCGAAGCCCGTATATTAGAAATACAAGTCCGTATATGCCCCCGTATATTAGATGCAATCACAGTCCGTATATGACAAAAATACGGATCCGTATACTACGTATATTCGGAATATACAGGCTCGTATACGTGTTCCGTATATTCTAAAATACGGAAAGTATACGGGAAAAAAAGTCTCAAGACCCTTCGAATACATAAAAATGAAACTTATGTTAAAGCAGGACACGAATGAACACCATTTCTAGGGATTTTTTTTTAAAGTTCGTATATTGCATATATACGGGAAATATACATTTATGTATATTCGGCGTATACGGGATCCCGTATATGCATGACAAATATACGGACTTCCCGTATACTAGATGTTCCGAATACGGGATCGTATATTAGGTCCGTATATTTGTAATATACATCCCGTATACTCCCGTATTTTCGAAATATACGGGACCGTACACTCCCGTATATTGACCCTTTTTTCGCAGTGTTTGGAAACTTTCAGTTAATTCAAATAAAACTAAGGTTGTTCTTTTTTAACGTGGAAAAGTACATTTTAATAAGTCTACCTTTTATTATAATAATGCGGCACTTGAAGTAGTAGATGACTTCATTTATCTAGGAATTAAATTTAACTACAATGGTAACTTCAATAAAACTAAAATATAGTTGGTTGACCAAGCTAGAAAGGCTACGTATGCTCTGTTGAAAAAAAAAGTAGGTAGTTGCAGCTTAGTATTGATTCACAGTTACATTTATTTGAGTCTGTGGTTCAACAAATATTATTGTATAGATCAGAGGTATGGGGATGTGGTGATGTTAGCATTGTTAAAAGTTTTCAGCTTAAATTTTTAAAAACATTACTGAAGGTTAAAAAGTCAACACCTTATGTCATGGTTTTTTGGTGAGCTTGGGGAATTACCAATAGATATTATAATTAGAAATAGAATATTGAACTATTAAATGGTAAACAAGAAAAGATAAACTGTATACTTTACAGGTTCATGTAGAGACTCCATCAGCAAAATGTAAATTATTGTTCTTGGATTTCATATGTAAAAGAATCTTTATAACAACTTGGATCTGCTGAATTCTGGTTGAATCAGTCAGTACATTCACCGGTTATTTTCGCAATATTCTTATTTCAGAATGTCCCTACATTGATTTGGACAGAGTAAAATATATATCAAATGATTTTCAACTGTTAAATGTAATGTCATTTCAACGTTTATTTCAAAGTAATGATAGTACTCTTTTTAAGTTAGCATTGTTTGTACAGAACATACTTTAAATATTTATGTAGGGATAGGTTTTTGTCATTGGCAGTTATTTGCTGGCCAGTTAAAACAATGTTTTCAACCTGGTTGATTCTAAATGTACACTATATTCTATTTTATAGCTTACAAAATATTTGTATCAGATCTATTATGACCGTAAAACTACTGTTTTATTTTATGTATTAGTGTTTGTTTTGTTAAATTTGTTGTTATTATAATGCTGATGCCGTAGGGGCCTAGTTATAAATAAAATCTTGAAATCTTGAATCTCACAGATTTCCTCCCTAGACGTACATTTAACGCTTACAACCGCTGTGAGAAGTGTGTGAACAAACAATAAAAAGAGATAGAATCTGATACCCAGACTTCCATATCTGCTTCTGTTTGTTCAGTTAGTCACCTGTAAGACACTTATACAGTAGTGTATATTGTATGTACTTGTAAACAAGTCACCTTATTAGCACTACCTTAATGGAGGGTGCGCCTATGAACAGAGGCGAATATTACAAGATCCGATAAAAGGCAGATTTATGAAGCTGGAGCATCTCCCTTAACGAATACATGCCCAGAGAGAGGGCCTACCTTCCTTTTCAGGAAGAAAAAAAAAGGTCTTTACATAAGCACTTTTGCTCGGTGTGCGACAAATTTGGTCGTTTTCATTATGAGACTGAAGGAGGAAAAGAAGAACTTTAAGAAGGCAAGATGATAGAATGCGTAGAATAGAGGGAGGGTGTGAGGGAAGATTTAATCTTAACACGGTCAACTCCCATTCTTTACATCTTTAAAGTTAAAGTACTAATCAAATAGATCGACTAAAGGTCGGGTTTCACATTTCCAGTTCTTATTTCCAGATCCTCAAAGCAATTACCTTCAATTGCGTTTATTTAGTGTACCGTATGCGGAAGCAATCGCCTCGGGGAGTTTTATAAATGTTCATCGACATAACGAGGACGGTACCCATGTGCAAACGGGTAGGTATCTTTGTTTACTTTCATCCATCGTCAGAGGTACCTTAAAAAACAGCAACAGGATGCATATAATTGAAATTTTATCAACAAAAAGAACTTGCAGGTACATGATCCAAACGTTTTGTAGTTAAGTAGTTTGTATAGTACTACCAAGGTGAGTGGCAAATTCATTTATCTCAACTCTGAACAAAGAAAAATACGTCTCAAAACGTCAAAATACGTATTTTTCGCTACATTTCTTCAGATTTTATAGTCATATCAATACTGTTGAGGACTGATATTTTCACCAGTGCGAATTAATGCATTCCCTCGGACGAATCTGTCTTTAAAATGTTCAACATTCTTAAATATGTGTCATACGTTGGCATTGTTTTTATATACCCTAAACAAACTACATGTCCATTAATCACATGAGGGCGGTATCGTTCACACGAGTAGGTACCCGAATAACCAGTGTGCAGATTGTTTAACCAAATATTAAAACGTTTAGAGGCAAATATATCGTTCAGAACTTGTTCAGTCACAAAGTTTAAAGAGATGTTTGAAAAATTAAATTTAAAAAAGCTTAACAACGCGACTGTTATGTTACTCTGATATATTTTATCAAAACTGTACAAAAGATTTATTGTGCATTTTGAATAAGTTCTAACACGGAGGATTGCGTAATGGCGGACAGGTTAAGGAACACTAATTTAGCATAGTTAACGTTAACGCTAGCGTTGGTTTAAATTATACCGTGGCTGTAGTTTTGACATTTTGGTAGGAATAAAATGGGGAAGTGTTATTTAGATCCCATTACCGTACTTTATGTGCTTTTGAAGTTTTGGGACAGGTAAAATCTCTCTTGAAAAAAGTCTCTCCCGTACTTATGTTATACTGTATGTCAGTTTGAAGACAATCCATCAAAATGAGGTGAGGATTGGCCGGACAACGTGTGACGGCACTATGAACACCATGCATTTTATATTAAATATAATTTGGGAAATAGATTTTAACGTAATATAACCACAAAATGCAAATAAAACACTGTAGATAACTTGTATTAAATATCAACAGGCACATTTAATGATGTCTAATTTCTTTTCGCGACGAAATGAGTATGGTGCGTTCTGACACTTAAATGATGTCGTCCACATGTCATTTTATTCGTCATAATTTTCACATCATTTAATAGATATAATCATCAGTATCTATGAATTGCAAGAGTCCATTTTTATAACTTTTAATGCGTGCATTTTTTTATTCCAGGTTGACACAAGAGTTGTTTACTGGAATCAGAAAACGGGACGACTATTCATTTTCACGATAGAGAATATGCTTATGTGTGAAGTTTCTACTAGTTTGATCAACAGATGCAGACAGACAGCCCGGATGAGCCATTCGTTCTCAGTGACATTGATAAAAGCCTATACTTATTGAGATCAGGAAAACTGAATATTTCCATGGAGTTCATCATTTGTGACCTATTTACATATCGTGTTCCAGCACAGAACCAACATGCGCTCGTTTTGAATACATCTTCGGACATTAGAAGGGGTGTACTGCTCTTCTTAGCAGACGGCAAATCGAAAAGCCTATAGCGGTAATCAACATTCATGGGAATAACGATAACATGTACAGACAGTAGTAAAAGAAGTGATACTCAACTGATTTGTTGATTCAACGGCGCAGAATTAAATGTGCTAGTTTTTCAATTAGAAATGAACATATGAGCCGTGCCATGAGATAACCAACATAGTGGGTTTGCGACCAGCATGGATCCAGACCAGCCTGCGAATCCGCGCAGTCTGGTCAGGATCCATGCTGTTCGCTTTCAAAGTCTATTGCAATTACAGAAACTTTTAGCGAACAGCATGGATCCTGATCAGACAGCGCGAATGCGCAGGCTGGTCTGGATCCATGCTGGTCGCAAACCCACTATGTTGGTTTTCTCATGGCGCGGCTCATATTAAGAAATGCTTGATGTTATTGATTACTCACATGTTAATTCTGCTTATTCATTTGGACAAGAAATGAAAATGATTCATAATCGTTTGAAAAACTGATTTAAAAAGTATTTAAGTTGAATAAAATGTTAATTTAATCTGACATGTCTCCAATTAATAACAATATGATTTTTTTCTCATACTCTGTCTTTGTCTTGCTTTTTTCTATCATACCGTATTCTGCTGTAGGTATGACTGACATTCATTTTGTCATCTTTCAGTGTGTGCCCATATACGAAATCAGTTCACATAAAAGAAAAATACGGGATTTGTATACTACACATAGTGCATATACGGGAAAAGTCTGGTAAATGTTTCTTTTAGAAATACTGGTCCATGAATTACCCTAGTACGAAAACTAAATTCAGTCTAAATGTGACACAAATATGGAATCTGTATACTCTGCATATCTTGCATAAACGGGGAAAAACCTGGCCCGTATATCAAAAACTACAGGTTCGTATATCCCCGTATATCAGATGCAAATACATTCCGTATATGACACAAGTACGGGATCCGTATATTGCGTATACCATGCATATACGGGACTACTCCGTAGCCCGTATAGTAAAAAATACAGTTTCGTTATATTCCCCGTATATGACACAAGTACGGGATCCGTATATTGCGTATACCATGCATATACGGGACTAGTCCGTAGCCCGTATATCAAAAAGTACAGTTTCGTATATGCCAAAAGTACCGTATCCGTATACTTAGTATATCATGCGTATACGGAAAAAATCCGAAGCCCGTATATTAGAAAATACAAGTCCGTATATGCCCCGTATATGACAAAAATACTGGATCCGTATACTACTTATATTCGGAATATACAACAGGCTCGTATACGTGTTCCGTATATTCTAAAATACGGAAAGTATACGGGAAAAAAGTCTCAAGACCCTTCGAATACATGAAAATGAAACTTATGTTAAAGCAGGACACGAATAAACACCATTTCTAGGGATTTTTTTTTTAAAGTTCGTATATTGCATATATACGGAAAATATACATTTATGTATATTCGGCGTATATTCGGCGTATACGGGATCCCGTATATGCATGATAAATATACGGACTTCCGTATACTAGATGTTCCGAATACGGGTTCGTATATTAGGTCCGTATATTTGTAATATACATCCCGTATACTCCCGTATTTTCGAAATATACGGGACCGTACACTCCCGTATATTGACCCGTTTTTCGCAGTGATAAGTAAAGTTAAATTTGATATTGATTTAAGTGATTATGTTAATAGAAAACAATTTAAAAAGCTTAAAAAGGACATGGACTCATATCTTCATAAAAATAAGGAACTTGATAACACAATGAACAGAGCATTAGATATGGGAGGTAATGAAATAATATATCTAGGAAATGCAGATAAACCCAATGATGCAGTTTCAAGACGGTTTATGTATAAAAAGTTCAAAGTGTAATAGAAGACTACAAACTTGAAGATATTAAAAGTATAAAACAGACATTAGAAGAATAAGTAAAGAATATTGAAGAATTAAAAAAAGATTTTAAAAACAATTCATTATTAATAGTTCAATTACAAGGTAAACTTGAAGAAGAAATGAAAGCTATGGTTGATTCTATTAAAGAACTTGATGAGAAATCTGATTTGACAGATGACAACATAAAAAAAGTATTTAGAACCAATTTTGAAAAGTTATACAATCAAGTTCAAGAATTAAAAGATAGTATGATTAAACACGAAGAACTAAAAGACAAGATTATTGAAGCTGAGAAAAAGTTACAAAATATGTATTAGTTAGAAATCAGAATAAAAATAAATAAACTAAATACTGATTTTTTAAAATTAAATTTGAGAATATAAATCTGAACTGGAAAAGGCAGCTTCACAAAGAGGTGATGACCATTACACAGCATTAGATAACCTTAAAAAAAGAGCTTAATTCTAAAATAGAAAATTTTAGAAAAAACTTCGGATCTTGATTTAGTAATGTTGACACACGTCTAAATTTAAAGTATGAAGATTTAAAGTAAACTTACAGGTCTGTTACAAAAATATATTAACGCATTTAATGATAAAATTAAAAAAATAGAAAATGATCTGGACTTTGTAGTTGAAATATCAGCTAAACAAGGAGAATCAATTACTGCTAATACCCAAGCAATTTCTACTAATGCTGAAGAAATTACAAAAGTAAAAAATGTTTTTTTTTAAAACAAGAAACACGGTTAGCTAGAGCAAAAAGTGTTGTTGACAATTTGTCTGGTTCTGAAGTTGCTACAACAAAACGAGTTGATGATTTAGCTGAAGTAATTCTTAAACTTAATGAAAATTATAAAGCAATAAAAGAAGAAATAGAAAAAGTAAGACGTGAAGTGTTTCTTTTTGAAACATTACAATAGCAGCCCAACTACATGTATTGATTCATGAGGGGAAAATTATAATATTGAAGATAAAAAATTACAAAAAAAAAGTGATAACTAAAGATTTTTTTGCATTATTTGGAATACGAGTTAATAAGATTACAGATTATAAAAGTTTTATTAAAAAAATATAAAGAAAAATATAGAAATGATAAGTTTATAATACAACAAGACGGGGATTATATAATTGAAATAAATATAATCACTGGTAATAGTAAAAGTTTTAATTTTCTTTTTGAATGGCTGAGTGGTCGCACAAACGGATATGACTATATCACAGCTGAGGTTAAAAATACAACATTGGTTTTCAAGAAAAAAATTGAAATTGATTTTAAAAAAGGAGCGGAGTTTTTCATTCATACAAATTTTGAAAATGATAGATTTACTATAGAACCAGAAAGTTATGTCAGATTCTATTTAGTTAATTAAAACTTTAATTAAAACTTTAATTAATTACTGTGTTTTTATATAATGGGAATATTCAATAATATAAATGAAAAGTAAGTAAAATAGAAAGATGGACGTCAACACAAATTAAAAGAAAACCTCCATTGTTCTTAACATCTGCAACAGAAGATACCGATAGTGGATTATTTCAATGGAAAGTTGTAAATGCTAGTCCTGGTTTAGTTCAAAATGGTAATAATGTAACAATCAAACAAAATTGCATTTTAATTATTCTTATAGATGCAATTAAATCAGATAAAGGAGAAGCTAAATTGGAATTAAAAAATAAAGAAAATAAAATTCTTCAAAGTTACAATGCAAAAAATTTAAAAGAAAAAAATGAATCTATTTCTATTAATATGCTAATGAATTTAAAATGAATGATGTAATTTATCTTAATTCTTTAAACGTTATGAATATTCAATTAACAATTTATGGTTCTAGCTAACAATTTATGGTTCTGTGTACCCTAAGCTAATGTATTAATACATTATCAAGAATATATCTTTTTCGTCATAACATGATAAAGACGTTTTATTTTATAACATAACTGGGAAAAATTGTGTTTATCAGAACGAATAACTTTAAATGTTGGTTAATTTGGGTTAAATTAAAAAAAGTATCTTTGTAATTTTTATGAACTATTGTTTTCTTAACAACATGTTTTTTATTTCCTTTACATTTTTAAACATTAACTTCATTTTCTTTAAAAAATATGAATACATTTTACTTCTTAATCCGACAAATTCAACAATGGGAATGCGTCAGCTTCATCTTTGAAATTTTCCATTACTTTTTTATTATTATCGAAATAAAATTTTGAGTTTTGGTTATAATCACTATTATCAAATAAATCTTTAAAATTCCAGAGGGCAAAGGTCGGCCAAATGGCCCCAAACCCTAAAGATTATTGGCGTCGGGAACATAAAAGTATTTAGATTCTAATTTAGGATATAGGTTTTTATATATTTATTGTTTGCTTTACTGTAACGGTTTGAAATATAACTTATTCCTCCTCTCAGTCCCTTTTCAATAAAAAGATAACATATCAATATCAGTTATTAAATCCAGATTTATTCCAGTCATTTTTAACATTGGGTTCCCAAGCTAACCCAGGACTACTAAATTTAAAGACAAGGGTCAAATTTATAATATTTCCAAACATAGTTTTCTAAAATTTTCGAATGTATTTAGCTAAAAGTAATACGTCAGTTTTTAAATATAGATCATGATATTCTCCCATTGGTTTAATTTTTAAATTTATTCCAATCATTTTTAGCATGCTCATATTATTGTCGCTGATGCAAGTTTTCATTTAAAAATTTAAAAAAAACTCTTTTTTAGGAGGTAATTCTGTTTCTTTGAATTTTTAAATGAATCCATGTAATCATATGGATAAATACCTTTTGTTTTTAATAATTCAATTTTTTCTTTTTTAAATTCTTGAGATAAATAAATATTTAAATTCTGGAATATTTTTTATTAAGTTATCCAATGATTGGGACATAAATTGAAATGAATCAATAAAAACCAAGTCGGAAATCATAAATGCCATATATCTTTCCATATTGTTAGGAATTACATTAATTTCTTTTTTGAATTTTTTCCCATTTGTTGCATAATAAAGTGGGAATCATATCCTCTTAAATTATGAAAAAAGACAGGAATTTTGGTGTTAGTTAAAAAATTT
>NW_026460371.1:0-11053 GCF_021730395.1 Mercenaria mercenaria | reverse complement strand
CCCAATGTTTTGTTGAGTCAACGGCGCAGAATTAAATGTGCGAATTGCTAGTTTTTCAATTAAAAATGACATAATAAATATTAAGAAATGCTTGATGTTATTGATTACTCACATTTTAATTCTGCTTGTTTCATTTGGACAAGAAATGAAAATGATTCATAATTGTTTGAAAAACTGATTTAAAAAGTATTAAGTTGAATAAAATGTTAGTTTAATCTGACATGTCTCCAATTTTTTAACAATATGAATTTTTTCTCATACCCTGTCTTTGTCTTGCTTTTTTCTAACATCCCGTTTTCTGCTGTAGGTATCACTGACATTCATTTTGTCATCTTTCAGTGTTTTGCCCATATACGAAATCAGTTCACATGAAAGAAAATACGGGATTTGTATACTACACATAGTGCATATACGGGAAAAGTCTGGTAAATGTATCTTTTAGAAATACTGGTCCGTGAATTCCCCGAATACGAAAACCAATTCATTTCCAAACGGGGACACAAAATATGGAATTGTATATCTACATATCTTGCACAAACGGGGAAAACATGGCCGTATATCAAAAACTACAGATTCGTATATCCCCGTATATCAGATGCAAATACATTCCGTATATGACACAAGTACGGGATCCGTATATTGCTTTATACCATGCATATAGGGGAAACTAGTCCGTACCCCGTATAGTAAAAAATACAGTTTTGTATATTCCCCGTATATGACACAAGTACGGGATCCGTATTTTGCGTATACCATGCATATACGGGACTAGTCCGTAGCCCGTATATCAAAAAGTACAGTTTCGTATATGCCCCGTATATGACAAAAGTACGGGATCCTTATACTTAGTATATCATGGGTATACGGAAAAAATCCGAAGCCCGTATATTAGAAAATACAAGTCCGTATATGGGGGCCGTCTTATCAATATCGTAACTTTACGAGAAACTTGCGAGGTCCATCTCTCGTAAGTTCCGATTTACGAGAATATTTATGATTCTCGCAAACCGTCCTATCAACGTCCTCGTAAGTCCGCATATCGCAATCCTCGTAACTTTCTCGTAACTTTCTCGTAACTGGTTAAACACAGTGACGCAGTCTAATTTTTTTTACGTCGGTAAATAAAACGGGCACTTGTTAGTAACAAAAAACCGGCATAGTCTAAACATAAACATGTAATAAATTTATGAATTTTATTTAATAAGATATTTTATAAAAGTTTTCTTCGGCGGAGAGATAAATGTCCAAAATACAAACAAAAATATCGCACGGAAAACTAGTTAGTTGAGATGAATTAAGTGTTATATTTCGTTTTTTGAATTCGGACGGGTAAAAAAAGAAATTTTTTATGGTAAATTTTTCAAATTATCATACCGGTTTGGACCTAATGCACCAAATGTCACGCAATATGTCCACGCATAACACACCACCACACACTCGTGATCTGGTTAGAGGTCTGTAAATGTTTAAAAGGGTTTTAATAGTGCAAATAGAGAATGAGACAGTGATAAAAGAAAGAGCCATTTTGAAACAAAATATTAACTGTCTAAACAGAATGACCCCAATAGCATAAAAATTAAATCATTACTAAACCTTTATGGATCATTGAAATTTATAATTACAAACTGATGGTGAAAAAAAAACCGTATTTAAAACCATACTAATTTAACTGTTTTAATAAAAAGTCAATACATGTATTCAAGGATATAAATTAGCGGGGCCCCGTAGCCCATGCCCGATTTTGGGCTGGGCCCCCAAAATTTTTGGAGAAATGCCCATTACCTAATGTTTTAAAAATTTATTTTTGACAGTCTGGGTCCTAAAAAAAAAAGTAGTTTGATTCCTATATTCAGTTACTGACTATCAGACAATGAAGGGATCTTTGAAAGACTAAACCAATGAAATTAAAAGCATTTTAGAGGGAAAATTTTTTACCCGGGGCAATGCACAAGAAAGCCCCAAAACACAATAAACTAACAAAAGGGGGATAACTTTGATTTTAAAATATTTTGTCCAAACCCCTTTAAAAACAGGGCTGCAATAAACCCTGTTTTATGTGTATTTAATTATTCTAAAGCTGAAAAAATTATCATCATATGGGAAGTTGTTTTTGAAAACCGCTTACATGCATTAATCTTTAAAAAAATTTTCTAAATCAAAAGAGGGACAATTTCGACAAGCTGAAGCTAGAGTTACACAACTTCCCTGTGAGGTTTTGAATAATTGTGAACAAAGTAATTTATGAAGGCCTAGTTTTTTGAGCACAGGCAAAACGTTTTCCAAAAATTTATTTAAAAAAGAGGCACAATTCTGACAAAAAATAAAAAACTTGAGAGCTCTAGGCCTGTCTGTGAGATCAAAAAAGATGAAGAAGACATGTGTATGACCTTCGAAAGGATTTCAAAAATGTGCTGAGAACCTGCTGATATTAAAAACTCCTGGCACTTATTTAAAAATGATTGATTAATTTTAATTGTAGAAATTCCACTAAAATTTAATTAGTTTCATCAAGCTATATAGCTTTTTTCATTCTTTTGGGTGACTGTTACTGCTTTTTTGTTAACTTCAAAAGTTAGGAACTTAAAAGGGAAAAACTATTTTTTTTGTTGCTTTCAAGCTTTTATGGTGACGAAGACCCAAGGTATTACTTCAGGGAAGATAAAGAGAGGCACTTGTTTTTAAAAACCCAAAATATGTAAATTTGCTGGATAATTTCCTCAGAAAGAAAAGCATACCCCAGTGTGGGTTTCAAATGCACAGCAACAAAAGGGGAACTGATACACATCGTTGTGAAAAATCCAAAATTTTCAAGCAAATAAAAGGTGTACCATTGGGCAAAAAAGTCTGTGTGCTTTTCTGGGATGCTATTATATGTGATTTTGAGAAGTAAAGTAATAGTTGCAGTATAAGTCTAAAAATGCCCTAAGGTTTAGAAAAGACAAAAATAACTTTTCTTTTTTCCATTTGAATCGTACTTGAGACCACTAAAAACCTTGTTGCTGCAGTTTTAAAATGAAAAAGTAAAGCTAAATTCAAAAAATTATCCCGGTTTATTAAAGTAGTTATGACAAAATGTAAATCATAATATGGTCTGTCAAATGTTTTTCAGAAAAAAACAATAAAAATCTGCTTTAAAAATGAAAAATTATTAAATTTTTATAATGTCAATACTTTATTTCTATCCCTCTAAGATAAGAAGGAATAATTATTTGCTACTATAATCAGACCCAAAAACATATACTTTAGAATAAAAAAATTTTATAATTACTTCTTTTGAAAATTTTATAACTTAATGACTTTTCATGGTTCTTATGACTGATGAATTTTTAAAAGGAAGAAAAAAAAATCAATGGCTTTTTTGTCACATACCACCAAGAATACTGACTAAAAATTGGACTGGGAAAAAGACGTCTGCTTTCGCTGCTGTATCTGCGTTGACCGAATTCCAGGACTTTAACTCTGTTCACATTGTCTACTTTCTGTTTCAAAAAAAAAGAGTTTTAAAAACTTTTTTATAAAACAAATTAGAAAACAGAAAGAGTTTGGTTTAAAGCGACAACTCCTTTGAAGGGTTATAATGATTTGGTTATTTTTTGGCAGCCAATTGTTTTTATCATAACATAAAAAAATATCAATTTCTTTCATTTCCTATTTTTTATAATTGTTATTTCAATAAAACTCATATATTTGTCTAGGTTTAAAACTCTGCTTACTATTTGGATTCCATTTTTTTATTACTTCCCTTTTTGTTTTTACAGTTGACTTGCAAAAACCCCGTTTTGTGATAAGCCCTGTATGCAGCACTATTCCCAAAAGTTTGCTTTTAGCAGTGTTTTTTTTTTTCAGGTCTGGTTTGCACTGAGCGTATTGTTGTTGAATTATCTGGCATTTTGCAACAAAAAAATTTTAAAAACATTATAAAAACGTGATTCCCAAGCTTTTGATAAAAGATTCTTTTTAAATTACATTTCAGCATTGTAATATCACAAATATGTCAAATCAAGATTTCAACCAGATACAAAACCCCTGGGACTTCGACTAGGCATTGGGTTCCCGATGCTACATGCAGGCTAGGGGGGCGTTGAAGTTTATTAATTAATTGGGGGCAAGAGAATTCCTTGATTTATTACCAGAAACAATTTTTTAAAACAGACAGGGGGATTTAGTTGTGTAGCGGTTCTGTATCGGGGGGCCTCGGTAGCTCAAATTGGGACAGCGTTTCAGGTAAGCCGAAGGCCGAGGTTTGAATCCCCCTGAGGCGACATTTTTCCCAGACTGTTACATTTGGGGGGCCTCCAGGATGCCACCCCTTTGGGGCCCATCAGGGGAAGCATTTGGCTGGGGTGTGAATCTGAATTCGGTTAACAGTCTGCGGCAGAATTGGCCCGGAGTGGGTAATGTCTCGCATAAGAGGGAAGGGGTGTGCGGTTTTTCGACGGGTGGCCTGGAGCTAATTGGAAACTTTTGGGATGGTAAAGAAGGTCCGAGGTTTGAAACCCCTCGGGTGTACATTTTTTCTGAGACTGTTACAGTTGCAATACTGTCAAACATACCCCTTCCCATTTCGGCATTTGTCCCTACGGGAATAAAGGGATTTTGCCCATTAATTTTTTTTTATTATAAAAAGTTATGCACATTTATTTTTTTTTTTTATATAGATATAAAAACATGATACAAGTAAATAGGGGACGATACCCCAATAACCTTGATGATATGTTGCAATTCGACCTAATAAAATTATACCTAATACCGATATTCTACAATAATTATTTCCAGCTTTTTCCTCCAATTGATCTGTCAAAACAGGAAACAGCGAAGATAAAAGAATTTTTGTGCCAATATTTCCTTTACACTCGCTTCCGCTTCGTTCGCACTGACCAAAGCGCGTGCTTTTGATGATCGATGACGTATTTTCCCCTGTTTTGCATCATGTCACGGAAAAAAAAGTTTTACTGTGAACAAATTTTATTTTTGACAGAAAGTTTCGTCGTGGTTGTCACATGCAATCACAGTCTATATACAAAAAATAGGGATCCGTATACTACGTATATTGGAATTACAGGGGTCGTATCGTGTTCCGTATATTCTAAAATACGGAAAGTTTTAAAAAAGTCTCAAGACCCTTTGAATACATGAAAATAAAAACTTATGTTAAAGCAGGACACGAAATAAACACCATTTCTAGGGATTTTTTTAAAAAATTTTTCGTATATTGCATATATACGGGAAATTATACTTTTATGTATATTCGGCGTATAGGGGTTTCCTTTTATATGCATGACAAATATACGGACTTCCCGTATTACTAGATGTTCCCGAATACGGGATCGTATATTAGGTCCGTATATTTCTAATATACATCCCGTATACTCCCGTATTTTCGAAATATACGGGACCGTACACTCCCGTATATTGACCCTTTTTTCGCAGTGGAAGTCATCGATCTAAACCACTCGGCCACGGAGACCCACTCCGGGTAGGTCGGCCCTTTAAAACCCAACATGTTAGATAACATAGCTTTTTTGGTAATAAAGAAAGCACATAATTAACCGACGTCATTTCAGTTTAATAAATTCAAAGAGCTATAAAATATGTATTTTTATACCTTTTTGTTCAATGTTCACTTTCAGCTTTTTACTTAATTATAATTATTAAGCGAAAAATATTTTCAAAATCCGTTGACCTTTTGTTCCGAAGAAATTTCCCTGCAGATGTTCTATGTATAGTACGGTGGCATAGCGAGGACATAGGAAATATTTTATTTTTTCTGTGGGGCCACGTGTTGCTACCACGTGCGTAATGTGGTAATTCACACGTGCGCGGGTGATAAACTATCACGTGCGCAAGTGACAGCTACACGTTCGCACGTTTTTAAAACTACCATGTGCGCATGTGATACTAACACCTATGTTCCTTGTCCCCTCTATTCCCCCGTAAAATACACTCTTCCAGGACTATTTTATTTCTCGTGGATGTAGTGTCCTTTAGTATTGACCTAGCAACATGTGAATATTTCGAATATTTCCGTAAATTCATTTTCAATGTCCAAACATAAATAGCGATACAAATATTACAAAATATAATTCTTAGTTGATATTTTTACTGTCGCATGTGCGGGTAGCTGGCGGCAAAGCGTTAACTGCCAATATCGGGGCAGTGGGATTGGGTTTTTTGGCCAAACCTTTTCCCCTAAATTTTATTTGCAAACTTTCCACTTATTTGTCAAACGCACCGTGATATTTATGGTCCATTTATTTAAAAGTTATCATATTCACCCGTTGTAAAAAAAGTCGATTATTTAAAATATTCTAGACAAAAAGAAAACATTACCTGTCAAAAGCGTACTAGAAAATAAATACTTTAAGAGAAAATAATTAAAATTCTAAAGATAAAACAGTAGCGATAAAATCACATTACTTTACTTTAAAGATTGAAAACCCGTGGTAACGTGGATGACGTGAAAACTGTTTTTAAACTGTATAAAATTACAAATATTGCTTAAAATTAACGAAAACGCTCGAAAAATATTGGCAAAGATTAATGACTGCATTTCATTAAATCAAATGATATAAGCATTTACACTGATTTACCCATTCCACGAAATATAAACTGTACATATAATTTCTGCGAACAGTTTTTCTGCAACATTAATTGATAATAATTGTATGCATATTAACTAAATCAGATAGATAGCCCATTTTACCCTAAACTTGGTAATCCAGTCTGAAAATTTTTCTAACATTTTTCTATCTGCAAATTGACAATATCAAAAAACACGATGAATTCAATTAACCCCAAATTAGCGCCAAATTAAGTGGGATCTTTAATGCAAAAGATATTAGGTATGATTTCTTCCGTCCAATCAGTGGGGAACACGCTTCGCGCGTTCATATCCCGAGGCGATAACATCTGGCTCAAGTGACCGCACGCGATAATCTGTATATTGCATATTTCAGAGGGAAAGGAAGTCACGAGTAAATATTTTATTTGATTTAATATGTTTTAATTTTTGATAAACTAATTTTTTTTGTGACAAACCAGCCCATGAATTATTTTTCAATTAATCGGAAACGCGGGGTTGCTTTTATTGCCTTAACAAATTCAGAAGCGTCAAAAGGTCAGTTTAATTTTGTAATCTTAATATAAAAAAGAAATTCAGATAGCCGTTAAATAGTTCATTCATTCATTCATTCGATTGATCATTTTTTTTCAAACTCATCATTTAACTATTATTTCATTCATTCTTTCATCCAATATCTACAAGGATGTCAGTCACTAAAAGTTGATGTTGCAAGTGTTTGAAATAAAAAAAAAATATCGTGCAAAAATCATTTGATGAATAACATTGGGGTTAAACGAGATTAAAGTTGCAAGGACAAAAACAACTCCTGATAGAAGTTTTTTTTCGAAAGAAGTAGGTAGCCGAGGCTAGCTTCTTTAAGAATGAATAAGGCGGCACGCACATTCATTCATTCAAACAAAACTGGAATCTCGGAAAAGCATTAATGAAGTTAATAATTACAATCTTTTATATTTAGAAAATGGGTACCGGTAATCTGACAAAATAACGCTTTTTTTTCTAGATGGCACTTTTGAAAAATATTACAACATCTCTTGCCTCTGTCTAGAGAGAAATGTTTTTCTGCGAAAATATCAGTGTCAGTATGAAGAATTAATAATATTACAGATTTTTGATCTCTAACAGACTTTGTAAGTCTATGTAAGCGGTTGTGATGCGTATTATTTTTTCAAAGAAATTATATCAAAAAAAGGTGGTAATAATAAAAATTCATATTATGTAGAATTTGATTATTAATCTGAAAGTTTTAAGATTTGTTATAGTGACCAAAAAAATACATACATACTATAGATCTTTTGTATTACCAACTTTTAGTAACATCTTTAAAACCGATAAAGCGGGAGAGCTTTACCTAAGAAAAAATAATCCAATTTGTCGATTTCCGTACTAAGTGTTGTTGTTTGTAGTAACACGGGGGTGGTGTGGTGAGGTGAATCGATAACTAATAGCTTTGGTTATTAAAAATTTTTACTTATGCATTTAACAGGCGAACGGTTTACTAAACGATGTACTTGAATGAAGTTTAAATTAATATTAAAGTGAAATGCGGAACAAGTCGAATATGTATATAATACTTTATTTATTGTCAAATAAAAGTAATATTTAGTAATATGAATAGGTATCTAACATATTTAAAAAGCGTTACTAATTATACATCTAAAACAAACATTTACTTTCAGGACCATACATGTACAAACAAAAGTAATTGCTCAGCTTAGTCTGTTATTTTAAAACCGATTTTCAACGGACCATTATGACATTTTCACAAATTTAAGTTGACGATATTTCCGATTGACTGGTTTTTTTCAGTTCTCTTGTTTTTTTTCCCTTTTTTCCCGCTGTAAAATCTTCAAATATGACCACAAACGTCTTTTTTTTCAGCAGGGCGACAAATGAGGGACTTAACGGTTTTCTAAGTTAGCGTTTCTATATACAAAAAAATACGGCAAAATTCGGTTGTGTTAAAAATTATTCTCCGAGATTTATAATTTGTCAAGTTTATAGACGTCAAAATTGGAGGCAAACGATTTTGAAAAAGCAAAAACATGACGCGAGTTTCACCAAAATTTTGCGTTTAAAAAACGCCTGTTTTATTGAAAATGCCCGAATTGTTTTTTAAAATTTTGAAAAAAAACGTACAGATTATTCCAAAACGATTCCAAAAATAAAAATGGAGAAAAAGGGGGGGGGGGGGGGGGGGGGGGGGGGGGGGGGGGGGGGGGGGGGGGGTGGGGGGGGGGGGGGGGGGGGGGGGGGGGGGGAGGTTCATATCTAAGAATTCGATCTATTCATGCGCTCCATCCCAGTAAAATAATGATATTTAAGTTTTTTCGTGAAATTTGGGGCAGGATCTTACATTCACAGTATATGTAACTTATTACATGTCCATACGATAACTATATGTAAATCTAAGGCTGGGTAAAGTTTGTACTGATTCCTCCGTCTGTATAAATTTTGACGGTGCAAAAATCATGAAAACAAATCCCCGGAGAAAGAAAAAGAGATATAAAGACGAGAAGGAAGTGATATGTATATTACAATGAAAAGTTTAAAACCCTAAAAATACCCATCACTTGTGTAAGTGGGTTAACATATTTTTATGACCCAGCTTTAAACAACAACTGACCGGATTTTCTTATCCCCAGGCATATTGTAATACAGAATGAATTTAAAGGGTTTTTTTAAACTTGACACAATTAAATTATTTTTTTTTAATGTAACTATATGCAATCTGGGGTTAAATAAATTTAAGAAATAACGGGAATTTTTAAAGAAATACTTAAAAAAAGGCCCCTGGCCTCAGATCGTTGACAAGAACAAAAAAAATAAATTTAGCCGTATGGGAAAACCAAAAAAGTGGGTTTTCGACCAGCAGGATCGAGGACCAACCTGCGCATCCGCGCAGTTGCCAGAAACCATGCTGTTCCTAACAGTTTCTCTAGTTCCAATAGGCTTTGAAAGGAACAGCTGGGTCGACCGACTGCACGGATGCGCAGTGGTCTCCATCCATGCTGGTCGCAAACCACTATGTTGGTTTCTCATGGCACGGCATTATTTTTTTTAGATAATAAATGGAAATAATGGTGTATATGTACGTATACTGACAGACTATAATGTTTTCGGAACACATGGGAAATTTGATGTTTTAAGTAAATTTTTTCGATAAAATTTGTTAATTTAAAAGGCATTAACAATAAACCCCCATTGCGTTATTGGTAACGACAGCGAAAAATTCTTTATTTTCCGCTGCGGGCAGGGTTCGATTCCGGCGCGAAACCCTCTGTTTTCTATAATGACATTTTTAAATAGTTTTAAAAACAAAATTTTCCCGTTTTTTAAATTTCATAATGTAAAACTTCAGCTTAAAAGTATCTTTTTGAACTGATAATTCTGCTTTTAATCGAACTCCTTTCAAATTTGTCTCCGTAGATGTCATTTGTAGAATTTTATCGTGAATAGTATCCTGTGCATTTAAGGAAATATTGATTAAGGAATATTAAAGCCCGGGTTGCCTAGGTTATATATTTCGAAAAAAAAAAAAACTGTGAGACATAAACATCTACGGGAAGTCTATCTTTGCAAAGTTTTAACCGTATTTTTTTGTTCTCTAACAGGCCGTTCACGTGCACGAATGAAGCGCTCGTGCAAAACCATCATTTGAAAACAAAGTGGTATTTGTTAGGAATGAAATCGAGTATGTTATAAATTCGACTTCAACATTCAATTCAAACTAGTACCTTTCTTTCATTTTCCAAGATTAAAAATTTACACCTGTTTCATAATTATTATCGAAATTCGCAACTCTTATTGAAATAATTAAATTATAAATTTTACTTGATATTAAATTTATTATATTTTGTTAGGTTAATCTATAGATTGATAATTTTAAAATCCAGATTTACAGTAAGTTTTGTATTTTCATACTTTTAATACAGGATTTCTGAATTAAAAACCGAGATGCAATTATTTTTTGAACAAAAAGAGATGAGACGTTTATGATGAGTTTATGATGAATTTTTTTACTTGTTTAAGAATATTATGCTGACCGCGAGATTGGAAATTCTGGTAACTCTTCAGATCATTGGTTATTCGGGTACCTAATTGTGTGAGCGATACCGCCCTCGTGTGATTAATGTACATGTTGGTGAACAGGAAATTCACTACCTAAAAAAGGTAATTATTTTCCCTATTTTCTGAAGATTTGAAAAGTTTTTATATTAAATGTGTAAATCCACACCTTAAACATATCATTCAAACCCTCCTATCTCACATGATCTGAATAACGGAAAAAATACGTTTTTTTTGTCGCAGAAATTTAATATATTTTAAGGCGGTAGTAAAATTTTTCACGATTATGGTATATTTTCGGATTAATTAGGATTTTTGGGTTTTTAGGAAAATTGAAGCAGTCATTCTGTGTAAATTCACATTTTGCTTCATTCACAAAAACCTTAAGCCAGTAAAATTTAGATC
>NW_026460370.1:0-30412 GCF_021730395.1 Mercenaria mercenaria | reverse complement strand
GGGGCACTACCTAACCCCTTTTATGCTTGGCCTTACCCAGGGCTACCCCGGGCCCGGGGAAGGTTTAAAATGTAGCAAGGACCCACAGCTACCTTCAATATCATAATTAATCTTAAGTCACAGAGGCCTCGAACCATTTCAAAACCAAATAAATGGCCAATATTAAAAAGTTCGAGCCATCAAACACATTTTTTTTTGGCTGGCCTGACCCCTAGCTACCCCGGGACTTGGAAATGGTCTTAAATGTAGCAAGGACCCCTCAGCTACACATCCAAAGTACAATAGGTATATCATGGTCATAGGGCCGAACCATGCAAAAACCCAAATACAAATGGGCAATATTACAACTCGAGCACACCAACACCTCTATGGCTTGGTCGCCCCCAGCCACCCAGGAACTGGAAATGGTCTTAAAAATGTAGCAAGGACCCCCACACATATCCATGCAATATAATTAATGCTAGCTCAAGAGGGCTCAAACCCAGTCGAAAATCAATCAAAGGCCAATAAACAATTCGAGACTACGTGAACGCTTCAAATGGCTTGGCCTGCCCCCTAGGGCAAACCCCAGAACTTGGGAAAGGGTCTTAAATGTAGCAAGGTCCAACAGTAACATTCTTTAAAAATAAATTATTATATCAATCACAGGGGCTCGAACCAGGTCAAAAGAATACAAGGCAATATTATAATTCGGGCCCTACGTAAACGGATTCTAGGTTTGGCCCTGACCCCTGGGGCACCCCAGGAACTTGGAAAAGGCTTAAAATTTTGCAAAGCCCCAAGCTAAAAATAATTATCAAAAGGGTATATGCATGGCATAGAGCTCGAACCGGTCCAAACCAAATACAAGGGGCAATATTAAATTTCGAGCACTACCAAAACCCCTTTCTATGGTTTGGCCCTGACCCAGGGCCCCCCCGGAATTTGGGGAAGTCTTAAAATTAGAAAGGGCCCAACAGTTTTACATATTCATGATCTATATTTATATCAAAAGTCACAAGGCCGAACCGGGTCGAAAACAAATTTAAAATCCAATATTAAATTCGAGCACTATCAACACATTTTATGGTTGGCCTGCCCCCTGGGGCTAACCAAGGAATTTTGGAATGGTTTTACCGTAACAAGGACCCCAGCTATACATCCAGTATCATAGAAAAAGCAGGGAAATAGAGGCCGAACCGGGTCAAAAATAAATTGGAGGGTGACAATGGGGGGATATCAAAAGGTGAGTGGACCCTTTGTTAACAAACATTTTATATACCAAAATTTGTTCGGTAATTCTGTATATCGGGAACCCCGGCAAAAATGGAAAAATAGGGTGGCTTTCCAGAAACCCAAAGGGAGGGCGTCCAAATGGCACCATAAATTCCAATTTCGGAAAATTTTTTGCAACATGGGGGATTTTTATTTATAAGTAAATGTTAATATTTGCAGGGATATTATTTGTATTAAATGTACTTTATTTTTGAAATAAACAGGGTCCACTCAAGGTCGGGGGGGGAAGGTCAAGGGATTTCAAGTCAAATTACAAAAAGCACCCTAAACAAATGATATTTTCTACTTATTGTTCCTAATTTTAAATGATTTTTATATTCACTTTGGTTACAGATGTAATAGCGAAATTAGTAATTTTATGTTTTTCATTTAAAAGTTATAATTTGATAAAGTGTATTCATTTGTTGTGGAAACAAATACCTTTCATACCAGTACATGGTGTCCAAAAGTGACTAAAAAGTCGCTGTTTCCATGATAATTTAATGTTCAAATGTTCCAGATTAATTTTAAAGGTAAGCTAAATGTTTGCATGAATATAATCATTCTATTTTTTATGTTATGTATCAAATTGACATACAATGCTGACTACACTACTTCAAGGTCAATGTCAAGGATTCGTTTCAAGGTCAAAATACAGAAATACCCCACACAATTTGATATTTCCACTCTACTGTATATAAAATGTTACATCAAAATTGTCCTGAACAAAGCATGTAATTGGAAATATAATGTAATTAATATACATCATGGACCAGTTCTCCTTCTTTTCCCCAAAATATTTTATCAGATGATCTCCTAAAAACTGAAACAACGTAGCTTTAATTGCACTTGGAACACTTTACAAGGATATAATATGAAATAAAGAAACATGACTTGTATGTGTTTGTTTAACCAATAAAAATATTTCCTCATAAGAACATCAAACGCACGCACGCAAGGGCCCATTGTTACTGTAATCGTGTCCAAAAATAGGCCCAATATCGGATTGGAAAAGTAACGAAAAGGTACAGTAAGGTGAAAATACAAATACGTACTCATATTTCAACTACGTCCAAATGGGAACAGCGTTTTTTGTTCGTTTTGACCATTATTATTGACGAGGGAAAAATTAAAAGAAACAGTAATTTGTGTGTATAGAATTTTCGGCGTACTTTCAAAAGGTATCATTGAACCTTCAAGCTGCACAACATTTGAAATGTTCATATCCATAAACATCAGATTGATTTGTTATTCAAACTTCTGCATTGCATCATAAAATCTTCCATTATTTAACTATTGCAAATCTTATTCCATAAAAGAGTTTTAGTTTTAGCCTAGATTACTGTTGTTTGTTTCTGTTGTTTATTTCTTGCCCTTTTTTTGGGTGTGGGGGGGGGGGGGGGGGGGGGGGGGGGGGGGGGGGGGGGGGGGGGGGGGGGGGGGGGGGGGGGGTGGTGGGGGGGGGGGTTGGGGGGAGGGGTCTTAAGTCTGATCCTTTACATGAATTTATATGTGAATTTATCTACTATTTATGTTGAAGGGTTTAATGCCCATCCTCTAAACACTATTTCAGTTATTTACAGACAGACAGACAGACAGTGTCTTCATTCCTTTGAAGAACTAGTTTTAGACTGGCGTATTCAGTAAGAAATTACTGCCTTTTTCAACTAAAGAGGCATGGTCGGTTCCAGGAATCGAACTTATGACCTTCAGCCAATGAAAGGTTACAGTGATATAAGAAAGCGACTCCAAGAACTGGAGCACGAGTCAGTCGAATTTTATATTTTAAAAGCTAAACATGAGGTACATTATTTAAAAGAAAAGTCTGCAGCAAAGGGCACTGAAATTCAGGCAGGACAATGCCTATATAATGTATTAGAGGATTCCGACCTACATTTAGTGTGTATGTATGCTTAACATAATATTTTCTGGCAAGATTCATTTAGAATTTAAATAACGATTCGTTAATCTTCGATTAAACACCCGCTTCAACAGTATTTAAAACAACTTTATAATTTGTAAAATTCTCGGTCATGTGGCCAACGTAAACAAGTTCATTTAGTGTATTTTACCGACTTGTTGGGTAAATTAACCTTACCTCGTATCGGAATAAAATATTACTGGAAGGACGAAGTTACCTGTATAGACCAAGTCCAAAAATGCTTTCAGCATCGCCGCTTTTGTGACGTAAATGGTAAAATTCTATCTATTAAAAACGGAGATGGGGCAATTTGATCTGCAAACAGTAGTAATAACCTACAACCTACAATGCCGGTCTGTCCCTCCCATCCAACCATCTTTTGAAAGTGAAGGAAAGGAAAACAATATTTCACAGATGGCATAAATTATATCATTTTTCTCAATAAGTGTTATTTATATAGATACATTTCTTAGCGTATAAAACTGTTTTAAATGAATATCATAATGTAATTTCAGCTATAGTACTAAATGAAAGATGTTACTTTACATATTACAAATGAAGTTTTTGTGGAGGCAAAATTCAAATGTCAGGATGTAAATTATAAAAATCCGTCATGATAACATGCATTTTATAAAGAAGTATAGTTTTGATATTAAGGTCACTAAGGTGATAATAGAATTTAGGCAAAATATTGCCTGTAGGAACAATATCGAAGCAGGGACGGTTGGATTTCAATTCTGTTAGATGTTGTTTCTGTTCTAAACAGGAAAAAAAACAGAAATAGATCCCAAAAAAACCTTGATTCTTTGTTAGCTGTTTGCAAAATTCGAAATGACAAGATAGCTCAAAATAGTGTTGTAAATGGAAAGCGATTCATTCCGAGAAAGTAAAACTATTCTACATTAAGTAATGCTGCTCTAAATTTGCCCATCCATTCTATAACAAACAAAAGAAGCTGCATCATCTGATGATATACATCAGACAACAAAAAACAAATACCAGATCTCAGCAGACTTATGACAGTTTTGACTGGAAAAAAAATCTTATCTGTGGTAAAAGATGTAGTGTTAAGCACAACTCAAAATGGTCCAGAGTTGAAGATGCTTAAGCCAGTGCTAGGGGGTGAGGGGTGGGGTTCATGAGGGATGTTGCACTTTCCACTTCCTCTTATTAACAGACTCAGTCAAACCGAGTTTGCTATCATTTTGCCCAGTTGCATTCTATGCTTTAAAAGGATCTTTTTACAGATCACAACAGCAATCTTTAAGTGCCGTGTGGCGGCTGTAAAAGTATCCACGTACTTGGATTCAGTGTTGTTATTTTTCTGGTCCTTTGGAATTAAGGAGACCACTCAATGTTCATGGGTAATAAAATTCCGCTTAAGCCGGTGCTAGGGGCATGAGGGGTGTTGCACTTTCCACTACCTCTCAATCAAATCGGGTCTGCTATTGTTTTGCTCTGTTGCATTCTGTGCTTCCAAAGGATCTTTATACTAATAGTAGTTCAAAGCTGCTGTCGGAAAACAAATAGTTGTTATACCAATAGAAGGTGGCAAGCTTTACATAACGGCTTTGTTAAATGAGACTGGGCACATTTATGGTGATGCTGGTCTGAAGGACCTCTTGGCTGACTCTGATATATTTGCCAAACTTACAGCAGGACATATTTTGTCTGGAAACGATTTCGACATAGTGCTGAAAACAATCATAATGGACTTAATGGCTAAAAAGGTTTTGAATAGGTTTTTTCAGCAGTGAATGAAAAATCATCACAATGAAAAATGTGTGCAGTTTCATTCCATTCCCATTTGAGAACTCATCCTTTCCATTAAGTTTGTTCATGGATGATGGCATTATGATTGCAACAAAGAAATTTCTGAAAATTAGTGATGTAGTATGGAGTCTGTTAATGTTCTTTCGCATTGATTACTTGTCTATGCTCAAAATAGACAAGAAAATTGTTGCATTTTTCAGTACTTAAGTTTTAACGGGATGTTCTACTATCTGTTTTTAACACCTCTTCATAATTAATTTACTAACGTATTTTTCTTTTATTTTGTTTATTATAAAAGATGGATTTGAATTCATTGAATATATTATCCATTTATAGTAGGCTTAAATATTTTTGTATGATATCAGATGGCGTACTACTTGACCAAAGCTCTTTGCAGTATTTTACCATTAGCAGTCGAGCATTCTAAATACTCTTTCCTAAATGTCTGTTGATATTAAAACATCAACAGATGGTCAAAGTATATTGTACAATAAGATTTAAACTTTTAGCTATAACTTTAAAATGAAACTGTCGCAATAAAACATTAAACTATCACGGACACAGCGATTTATCTTGGACATCATGTACTGGTGTTTTCGCAAAACATGAATACTCTTTATCAAAGGTAAACTTATAAAAGAAAGAGTATACAAATAATAAAGAAATCTTCCAAAAGAAGACAAATACAGAAGAAATATTAACTTCGGGGTAATTTATGTATTTTGACCTTGAACCAACCTTAACATTAATCTTGAAGTGGTTAACATCGATTGTATGTCTATTTAATATATATCAGAAAAATAAATAGTATCCATGCAAACATTTAGCCATACCTTTAAAATTAACCTGTAACATTTGAACATTAAATTATCAATCATGAACACAGCGGTTTTGGAGCGATTCTGGATGCCATGTACGGGTATGAAAATATTTCTTTCCACATTATATGAAATACTCTACCAAAAATACAACTTTTAATGAAAACCATGCAAATACCAATTTTGTTATTCCATAGTGAATGTAAAAATCATTTAAAATTAGAAAAAAACAAGGGGGAAATATCAGTTTTTGGGTACTCTAAGTATTTTTGACCTTGAAATAACATTGACCTAGAAGTGTCACTGCTATATTCCAATTTGAGATACATTGTAATATAAAATTATATCCATGCAAATATTTAGCATTACCTTTATAAATAAAACCCCCATACTGTAAAATACAATTTTGGCAGAATTGGTTATTTATGGCGGCCATCTTGGACGCCATCTTGGATTTCTCGGAATGCCACCATTTATTGGCAATTTTTGCCGGCAGTTCCAGATACTACAAACACTACCAAACAGTTTTGTATACAACATGCCTTGTTAACAGAGGGGTCCCACCTCACCTTTTGATATTACGGAAACGGCGTCTTTTTTGGTCAATTTTGGACACCATTTACTAGTATGAAAAATATTTGTATCCACAACATATGAATATTCTATCTTAAAAATATAACTTTTAAATTAAAAACATGCAATTACCAGTTTTGCTATTACATTTGTAACCAAAGTGAATGTAAAAATCATTTAAAATTAGAAAAAATAAGTAGAAAATATCAATTTTTTTGGTGTTTTTTTGTACTTTTGACCTTGAAATGACCTTGACCTTGACCTTGAAGTGGTCCCTGCTATATTCCAGTATAAAGTACATTATAATACAAATAATATCCATGCAAATATTATACATTAACTCTATAAATAAAACTCCCACACTGTTACATAAAATTTTCACGGAATTGGCAATTTATGGCTGCCATCTTGGACGCCATCTTGGATTTCTCGGAACGCCACCATATTTGCCAATTTATGCCGGCAGTTCCAGATACTACAGACATTACCAAACAATCTGGTATATAACATGCCTTGTTAAAAAATGGGTCCCACCTATTCCTAAAATAGGGGACTTTTCTGATCATTGTCACTCTACCAAATACAAATGGGCAATATTACAACTTCGAGCACTACCTGAACACTTTCTATGGCTTGGCCTGACCCCTAGGACTACCCAAGGAACTTGGGAATGGTCTTAAAATGTAGCAAGGACCCCCAGCTACACATCCATGCAATATAAAGTTATATGCTATACTCACAGAGGCTCGAACCAGGTCGAAAACCAATACAAATGGCCAATATTACAAGTTCGAGCACTACCTGAACGGATTCTATGGCTTGGCCTGACCCCCTAGGGCTACCCCAGGATTTTGGAAATGGTCTTTTAATGTAGCAAGGACCCCAAGCTACACATCCATGTATCATATAGGTATATGCTATGGTCATAGAGGGTCGAACCAGGTCGAAAACCAATACAAATTGGCAATATTACAAGTTCGAGCTCTACCTGAACAACTTCTATGGCTTGGCCAGACCCCTAGGGCTACCCCAGAACATGGGAATGGCCTTAAAATGTAGCAAGGACACCCAGCTACACATCCCTGTATCATTTAGTTATATGCTATGGTCATAGAGGCTCGAACCAGGTCGAAAACCAATAAAAATCCATGAAAAAGTCCAATATTACAAGTTCGAACACTACCTGAACACGTTCTATGGCTTGGCCTTGCCCCTAGGGCTACCCAAGGAACATAGGAATGGTCTCAAAATCTAGCAAGGACCCCAGCTACACATCCATGTATCATATAGTTATATGCTATGGTCATAGAGGCTCGAACCAGGTCGAAAACCAATACAAATGGCCAATATTACAAGTTCGAGCACTATCTGAACACATTCTATGGCTTGGCCTGACCCCTAGAGCTACCCAAGGAACTTGGGAATGGTCTTAAAATGTAGCAAGGACCTACAGCTACACATCCATGCATCATATAGGTATATGCCATGGTCATAGAGGCTCAAACCAGTTCGAAAACAAATACAAATGTCCAATATTACAAGTTGGAGCACTACCTGAACACCTTCTATGGCTTGGTCTGACCCCTAGGGCTACCCCAGGAACTTGGGAATGGTCTTTAAATGTAGCAAGGACCCCCAGCTACACATTCATATATCATATATATATATATGCTATAGTCACAGAGGCTCGAACCATGTCGAAATCTAATATAAATGGCCAATATTACTAGTTCGAGCACTATCTGAACACATTTTATGGCTTGGCCTGACCCCTAGGGCTACCCCAGGTACTTGGGAATGGTCTTACACTGTTGCAAGGACCCCCAGCTACAAATCCATGTATCATATAGTTATATGCTATGGTCATAGAGGCTCGAACCAGGTCGCAAACCAATACAAATTGGCAATATTACAAGTTCGAACACTACCTGAACACGTTCTATGGCTTGGCCTGACCCCTAGAGCTACCCAAGGAACTTGGGAATGGTCTTTAAATGTAGCAAGGACCCCCAGCTACAAATCCATGTATCATATAGTTATATGCTATGGTCATAGAGGCTCGAACCAGGTCGAAAACCAATACAAATTGGCAATATTACAAGTTCGAACACTATCTGAACACATTTTATGGCTTGGCCTGACCCCTAGGGCTACCCCAGGTACTTGGGAATGATCTTACACTGTAGCAAGGACCCAGCTACACATTCCTGTATCATATATATATATATATGCTATAGTCACAGAGGCTCGAACCATGTCGAAATCTAATATAAATGGCCAATATTACTAGTTCGAGCACTATCTGAACACATTTTATGGCTTGGCCTGACCCCTAGGGCTACCCCAGGTACTTGGGAATGGTCTTACACTGTAGCAAGGACCCCCAGCTACAAATCCATGTATCATATAGTTATATGCTATGGCCATAGAGGCTCGAACCAGGTCGAAAACCAATACAAATTGGCATTATTACAAGTTCGAACACTATCTGAACAAGTTCTATGGCTTGGCCTGACCCATAGGGCTACCCCAGGAACTTGGGAATGGTCTTAAAATGTAGCAAGGACCCCCAGCTACACATCCATGCATTATATAGTTATATGCTATGCTCACAGAGGCTAGAACCATGTCGAAAACCAATAAAAATGGCCAATATTACAAGTTCGAGCACTACCTGAACGGCTTCTATGGCTTGGCCTGACCCCTAGGGCTACCCCAGGAACTTTGGAATGGTCTTTAAATGTAGCAAGGACCCCCAGCTACATATCCATGCAATATATATAGTTATATGCTATGCTCACAGAGGCTCGAACCAGGTCGAAAACCAATAAAAATGGCCAATACATTTGTATTACAAGTTCGAGCATTACCTGAACGGCTTCTATGGCTTGGCCTGACCCCTAGGGCTACCCCAGGAACTTGGGAATGGTCTTAAAATGTAGCAAGGACCCCAAGCTACACATCCATGTGTCATATAGGTATATGCTATGGTCATAGAGGCTCGAACCAGTTCGAAAACCAATACAAATTGGCAATATTACAAATTCGAGCACTACCTGAACACCTTCTATGGCCTGGCCTGAGCCCTAAGGCTACCCCAGGAACTTGGGAATGGTCTTTAAATGTAGCAAGGACCCCCAGCTACACATTCATATATCATATATATATATATGCTATAGTCACAGAGGCTCGAACCATGTCGAAATCTAATATAAATGGCCAATATTACTAGTTCGAGCACTATCTGAACACATTTTATGGCTTGGCCTGACCCCTAGGGCTACCCCAGGTACTTGGGAATGGTCTTACACTGTTGCAAGGACCCCCAGCTACAAATCCATGTATCATATAGTTATATGCTATGGTCATAGAGGCTCGAACCAGGTCGCAAACCAATACAAATTGGCAATATTACAAGTTCGAACACTACCTGAACACGTTCTATGGCTTGGCCTGACCCATAGGGCTACCCCAGGAACTTGGAAATGGTCTTAAAATGTAGCAAGGACCCCCAGCTACACATCCATGCAGTATATAGTTATATGCTATGCTCACAGAGGCTAGAACCATGTCGAAAACCAATAAAAATGGCCAATATTACAAGTTCGAGCACTACCTGAACGGCTTCTATGGCTTGGCCTGACCCCTAGGGCTACCCCAGGAACTTTGGAATGGTCTTTAAATGTAGCAAGGACCCCAGCTACATATCCATGCAATATATATAGTTATATGCTATGCTCACAGACGCTCGAACCAGGTCGAAAACCAATAAAAATGGCCAATATTACAAGTTCGAGCACTACCTGAACGGCTTCTATGGCTTGGCCTGAACCCTAGGGCTACCCCAGGAACTTGGGAATGGTCTTAAAATGTAGCAAGAACCCCCAGCTACACATCCATGTGTCATATAGGTATATGCTATGGTCATAGAGGCTCGAACTAGGTCGAAAACCAATACAAATTGGCAATATTACAAATTCGAGCACTACCTGAACACCTTCTATGGCTTGGCCTGACCCCTAAGGCTACCCCAGGAACTTGGGAATGGTCTTTAAATGTAGCAAGGACCCCCAGCTACACATTCATATATCATATATATATATATGCTATAGTCACAGAGGCTCGAACCATGTCGAAATCTAATATAAATGGCCAATATTACTAGTTCGAGCACTATCTGAACACATTTTATGGCTTGGCCTGACCCCTAGGGCTACCCCAGGTACTTGGGAATGGTCTTACACTGTAGCAAGTACCCCAAGCTACAAATCCATGTATCATATAGTTATATGCTATGGTCATAGAGGCTCGAACCAGGTCGCAAACATATACAAATTGGCAATATTACAAGTTCGAACACTACCTGAACACGTTCTATGGCTCGGCCTGACCCATAGGGCTACCCCAGGAACTTGGAAATGGTCTTAAATGTAGCAAGGACCCCCAGCTACACATCCATGCAGTTAATAGTTATAAAGCTGTGCTCACAGAGGCTAGAACCATGTCGAAAACCAATAAAAATGGCCAATATTACAAGTTCGAGCACTACCTGAACGGCTTCTATGGCTTGGCCTGACCCCTAGGGCTAAACCCCCGGAACTTTGCAATGGTCTTAAAATGTAGCAAGGACCCCCAGCTACATATCCATGCAATATATATAGTTATATGCTATGCTCACATAGGCTCGAACCAGGTCGAAAACCAATAAAAATGGCCAATATTACAAGTTCGAGCATTACCTGAACGGCTTCTATGGCTTGGCCTGACCCCTAGGGCTACCCCAGGAACTTGTGAATGGTCTTAAAATGTAGCAAGGACCCCCAGCTATACATTCATATATCATATATATATATATATGCTATAGTCACAGAGGCTCGAACCATGTCGAAATCTAATATAAATGGCCAATATTACTAGTTCGAGCACTATCTGAACACATTTTATGGCTTGGCCTGACCCCTAGGGCTACCCCAGGTACTTGGGAATGGTCTTACACTGTAGAAAGGACCCCCAGCTACAAATCCATGTATCATATAGTTATATGCTATGGTCATAGAGGCTCGAACCAGGTCGCAAACATATACAAATTGGCAATATTACAAGTTCGAACACTACCTGAACACGTTCTATGGCTTGGCCTGACCCATAGGGCTACCCCAGGAACTTGGAAATGGTCTTAAAATGTAGCAAGGACCCCCAGCTACACATCCAAGCAGTATATAGTTATATGCTATGCTCACAGAGGCTAGAATCATGTCGAAAACCAATAAAAATGGCCAATATTACAAGTTCGAGCACTACCTGAACGGCTTTTATGGCTTGGCCTGACCCCTAGGGCTACCCGATGAACTTTGGAATGGTCTTAAAATGTAGCAAGGACCCCCAGCTACATATCCATGCAATATATATAGTTATATGCTATGCTGACAGAGGCTCGAACCAGGTCGAAAACCAATAAAAATGGCCAATATTACAAGTTCGAGGACTACATGAACGGCTTCTATGGCTTGGCCTGACCCCTAGGGCTACCCCAGGAACTTGGGAATGGTCTTGAAATGTAGCAAGGACCCCCAGCTACACATCCATGTGTCATATAGGTATATGCTATGGTCATAGAGGCTCGAACCAGGTCGAAAACCAATACAAATTGGCAATATTACAAATTCGAGCACTACCTGAACACCTTCTATGGCTTGGCCTGACCCCTAAGGCTACCCCAGGAACTTGGAAATGGTCTTTAAATGTAGCAAGGACCCCCAGCTACACATTCATATATCATATATATATATATATGCTATAGTCACAGAGGCTCGAACCATGTCGAAATCTAATATAAATGGCCAATATTACTAGTTCGAGCACTATCTGAACACATTTTATGGCTTGGCCTGACCCCTAGGGCTACCCCAGGTACTTGGGAATGGTCTTACACTGTAGCAAGGACCCCCAGCTACAAATCCATGTATCATATAGTTATATGCTATGGTCATAGAGGCTCGAACCAGGTCGCAAACCAATACAAATTGGCAATATTACAAGTTCGAACACTACCTGAACACGTTCTATGGCTTGGCCTGACCCATAGGGCTACCCCAGGAACTTGGGAATGGTCTTAAAATGTAGCAAGGACCCCCAGCTACACATCCATGCAGTATATAGTTATATGCTATGCTCACAGAGGCTAGAACCATGTCGAAAACCAATAAAAATGGCCAATATTACAAGTTCGAGCACTACCTGAACGGCTTCTATGGCTTGGCCTGACCCCTAGGGCTACCCCAGGAACTTTGGAATGGTCTTAAAATGTAGCAAGGACCCCCAGCTACATATCCATGCAATATATATAGTTATATGCTATGCTCACAGAGGCTCGAACCAGGTCGAAAACCAATAAAAATGGCCAATATTACAAGTTCGAGCACTACCTGAACGGCTTCTATGGCTTGGCCTGACCCCTAGGACTACCCAAGGAACTTGGGAATGGTCTTAAAATGTAGCAAGGACCTCCAGCTACACATCCTTGTGTCATATAGGTACCGTATAGCGGGTTATTTCTATGGGGGCAATATTTCTGCGTTTCTGCGGTCTCTCAGTAGAATCGCAAAAATATTTCCAGCAGAATATTCATCCAGCAAAAATTTAAAACGCAAAAAAATCTGCATTTTTTCATCAACGTTGTTTCACGATATGTTACCCGAGGTAATCCGAAGTTCACAATGCCATGGTCTAATTATTTGAAATTACCGTCGTCATCTAACAATTACCGATAATGGTATAATTAGGTGTGATGGTCAATCAAAGTCCTAACTGTTAATCCCACAGAAAACGTTTCTTCTTTTTTTTTGTCTGTTTGATTTTTCGTGTGAATGTAATAAACTGAGTGAATTTCACTTGAGTTGTTCTTATTAACATCTTCCGAACTATACCTTAGTAACCTTTATACTTACGTAACCGTTATGCCGATATACCGCAGTTTGCAGTTGTTGGACTTATATTTGTCCAATTCACATGTTATTATATTCTACAATGTATTCATTAAAAGAAAAGCTATTTAACAGCAGTTACCGGTAATTTAGTTTATTGTTTTCATACGCTATCATTCTCACGACGTCCGATCATGCGGGGAACTACCTCCTCCTTGGTATCGAAAACGCAGAAATTTCACTTCCTTTTATGTGAAAACGCAGAAATTAAACACGCAGAAATTTCTTTCATAATTTTTGGGACCAAAACGCAGAATATTTTGACCGCAGAAATAACCCGCTATACGGTATATGCTTTGGTCATAGAGGCTCGAACCAGGTCGAAAACCAATACAAATTGGCAATATTACAAATTCGAGCACTACCTGAACACCTTCTATGGCTTGGCCTGACCCCTAAGGCTACCCCAGGAACTTGGGAATGGTTTTAAAATGTAGCAAGGACCTCCAGCTACACATCCATGTATCGTATAGTTATATGCTATGGTCATAGAGGCTCGAACCAGGTCGAAAACCAATAAAAATCCATGAGAAAGGCCAATATTACAAGTTCGAGCACTACCTGAACACCTTCTATGGCTTGGCCTGACCCCTAGGGCTTTCCCAGGAACTTGGGAATGGTCATAAAATGTAGCAAGGACCCCCAGCTACAAATCTATGTATCATAATTATAGTTATATGCTATGGTCACAGAGGCTTGAACCAGGTCGAAAACCAATACAAATGGCCAATATTACAAGTTCGAGCACTACATGAACACCTTCTATGGCTTGGCCTGACCCCTAGGGCTACTCCAGGAACTTGAACATGGTCTTTATATGTAGCAAGGACCCCCAGCTACACATCCATGTATCACATAGTTATATCCTATGATCATAGATGATTATAACTTTTAAAATGTGTGATGAACTTCGAATGAACGTGTATTTTTACTGCCTAATGGCGAATTTTCTGAATGAAATTGAGGAATGGTTTGAATTATCTGGGCACTGTGCGCTAAAAAATGGAGGGATTTTAATAAAAGAGGTATCGTGCTGACATAAATCAATGTAGCCTTGTTATGATGACAATATTCAACTCTTATTTAATCTTTTTTTGCAGCAAAATTGTCCGTAGAAAGTTCCTTTTTTTCGTATTTTTACCTATTTTCGCGACCCTCATATCACTTGTGTCTGAACTTTTATCATTATTTTGTCATATTTATGTACCTACCTACTATATGTTGCTAAACAACATCAAAAAAGGTGAAAGGATTGTCTATTAACACCCCTAGAGGGCGAAAATGAATATATAGATAGTACACACGAAGCCCGGAGAGGGGGTGGGCATGCGTGTAGGTCCGCTTTGTTGAAGGTTTGGCATCCAGTGAATAGAAAGTCATTTAAAGTTCAAGAGAATAAACTTCCCTACAATTTGATACCAATTACATTATTTAAATTCATCAAATGAGTGACTTACGGTCAAAAAACGGTGTTCAAACTTTTGAAAACTGCAATTTCACATAGAGAAAAAGGTGGGTTTAGTAGGGTTTTTAAGCATTGTGGAGCCATTTATGGACCGATTTCAATGAAATATGTCTCCAAACATTTTCTATAATGTAGCAAAGGTAACAAGTTCTAATTTAAATGAAATGAATCCTACCTAACACCATAGAAGCCAAAAAATGCACGTAGGAAAAGTAGAATAATGGACGAAAGTGTGGTGGTTGGAATGCTCGCCAGCCGGACTCGGGGTAGATGGGGCCTACGACTCACAGAAAATAATGTTTAGGTTTATTTTCCAAGGGAATGAATTTCCCTTTACGTGGATAGAAGATTTATAACTATAACCAAGAAATGAGTGATTTACGAGCAGAAAATGGTGTAAAATGTATGCGAGAGGACGATTTTCCGAGAAAAACTCTGGGGGTTGGGAAGCGGCATGTCCAGAGGGGCCATAGTTTCGCAGAGCGCTGAGGCATATGAGGATTTCAAGAGTATACAATTTACTACATTTTGATATATAATACATGGCTGTATGTTAAAAATGATGAAGATATTGTAATTGAAGTGTCGTAAAATTACACGGCTGGCACACTCGTCTTGAAGCGAGTGTCTGAAATAACCTGAAAATGATCAATAAAAGTTCGATGTTTTTATCATTTTAATAAAAAGTATGATAAAAAACAACAACACTGAGATGTTGAATGTATTTATTGGTAAAAATAATGCATTTTTAATGATAATAACGAAACATCGTTTGTCATATTCTGTCTGCCAGTCCGTCAGCGTCTGCAGAGATATTAACATATTTACAATGTCGAATAATTTTTAAATCTGTCACCTAATTTCACTGAAAATTCATTTATATGTTGTTTAGATATAATACAATAACCAAGCAAAATTGCATAAAAAATGAAAAAGATTTAATAAAGAAATAATTGAAATAAATATTTGAACATTAGGGGCGTTGCCTATACGGTGTCTGCCAAACGGACGCTTGTCAGACGCGTGTGACAAAAAATTGAAAATGTCATAATTTCTTACCCCATTGATATATTTCAATAAAACTTGAGAAATTGCTTGCTTTGATGGCAAACAACCTTTCTGGAATTTTATAATCAGTTTAGAAACGTTTTTTGCGCTCAAACCGATAAAATAAAAAATGGCCACAGGGTGGCAACCCCCTCCCATGGATAAAATGTGTCCGAAAGAAACTGGGATCAAGTTTGAAATTTTTAAAAATTTAACATCGGGAAATAGCCCAAAACATGTAAAAAATCAATCGAAACTCTGAAAAAAAGTTTCATTTTTTCGCGTCTTGCAGCCAGACAGTTTCGTCTGCAGGCTGACAGACAGACAGACAGACAGATACACTTTTTATTTACAATCAGGTTCTACAGTACGTATACAAGAGCACAACTTGATTGATTGTATAAATTGAAGGATCTTTAGACCACAATTTAACAATACAACAATTACACAAGCCTGTATTCCGCATGTTTTGCAGTATGGTGTAATAATTATCTCCCTTTAATTATTCACTATATATCTTTTTGAAGTCAGTTCTTGAAAGTATTGAGCTGGAAATTAAGTCTTCCATTGTATATAGACTGATATTAAAAAAAATGTAACCTTATGTAACTTTATTGTAATGAGAAAATTAAATACATCAAAGGCTAAACGACAGCCACTGAAAACATGCAACATGTAGTTTTACTGCATTTAGGACTTTCATGTAACAATGGCTTAAAGGCGTATGCTAGAATTTCACCATTTTTTCTCAATAACAGATTTTGTTCATATTTCATCTATTGTTAGTTCATTCTATAAGTAACTTAAAAATAAAAAGAAATATGGGGGTCACCGACTTCGTTTTCATTTTATTTCAGATTATAATGCATGACCATGGTACAAGTGTATGTTGAAATCTAGAGCGTGTCTGCCATCACATTTAAGATCAAGGAATCAAATAAATGATTCATGAAGTATAACTGCTAGTCAAATCTCATAAGACATGATTATTTCCCTTCAAAACAAAAAGAAATTTTAATGAAATTCAAGAAATAGTTGCATGACATTTGTGTGTTGTTGTTGTTTTCTAAGTCAAAAAAGCATCATAATTATGAAATATTGTATATTTCCTTTAGCAGTTAATATTTCCAAATCTACATAAAGGAATTTGATTAAACTTGCAAGAATAGCAGAATATAATGTTTACTTTTGAAATATAAAAAGAAAAAGGGTGGTCACCGAATTAGATTTTTCACATTTTCATTTTGAATTATTGCCCCTTTACTATACTTATTTGTGATCTTCATGCAGAGAAATAAAAAAACCATTATAAATCCAAAGTAGTCATAAATACTGGTCAGACTCCAAACGATTACAAATAAATGTTCATAAAGGAACGTCAAATGGGTCAAATGTAACTCATAATTTTAAATTAGAGACTAAAATCTTTGGAAATATGTGACAAAGCGCGAGGAGATATCTACCTCGACACCGGTTTCTGCCGATGACACTGAAATGACAGAAACAAAAACACAAAACTTACGTTCAAAAATATCAGTGAGACAATTGTATGCTTTATGGTCAACATAAATTCATTATCAGACCTGTTATCTTTACAAATACATTCATATGTACATGTACAAGAAAACGTTCCCAACAAACTTCATCTGAGGTGTCCTTACATAAATACGCACAGTGAACTCGGACGTGACGGGACTGTGACAGTCAAACGTTATTACGCTGTTCCGAAACATACATCCTATTATTTGGATTTGTTTTGATCACGCATTAGAAATAAACACAGCGATTGTCCGAATATCCAAAACCATGCAACTTTACCGGAAACGGTGAGCAATGCGATTTCTGCCTCGTGAAAATTTTATCTTGCGTACGTTTTGATTGCGGATTTTCTTACAGAAATACTCAAAATAAGCATGGACGTAACGGGACAGTGATATTCAAAAGTTGTCATGCCGTCCTGAAACGTACATACTATCATTTCGACTAGTTTTGACCAAGCGTTGAAAATAAACTTTACCGGAAACGGTGTCGTAATCGGTGCGTCATGCGATTTCTGCTTCGTTAAAATTTTATCTAGCATACGCCTTTAGGTCAAATGTTGTTATTATTTGCCGGCTTCGGATTGGTTGAAAAATGTGTAGGGAAACCCGTAGCATTCAATGAGACTTCAGCTGATTGGTTAAAAATGTGTTGCTTTGAATCATGAAAATATCCTTAAAATTAATGTGGAAATGTAATATTTTCGGTGCATTTTGAAGTATTTTATAGCTGCCTGGCTATATATTTAACTTTCAAATTAGCAATTTAGTGAAGTAAGTACTTGTTGGAATTCACCACTAAATTCCATGCACAGTTGAGGGTGGTTGTTTTTGAATGGAAATAGAAAAAAATGGATCCTGCATGCCCATGTAAAAATGTTATTTTTTTGTGTCTGGAAGGCTATTTGACAGGGTAAATGGCACCTCATGTGTCAACAAGAGTTTTGAGGGGATCCTACAGAGTCATTTCTTGCAATGTAAGCCTATGGAAAAATTAATAGCAGTGTCTGACCTTTAATAGAATTTTTAATGTAGGTGAAGTTTTGTATAATGGTTAGAATTTTTTTTTATGGAAATATGAATTAAAAAAAGATATTAGATGCTATCTATGGAAAATACTCGTATCAAATTTTGGATTATGTGAATGGCGGTAATATTTTCTCCTGGCATGTATAAAAGCAAAATGTCAAATTCGTATTAATGGAATGAATACAAAATAACATATTTTGAGTAATTTCTGTCTATGGCACTGGTTGTAGAATAAACTTTTTAAAATTTGTAAAACTTATATCTTTTGTTGTAGGGATTTGATTTCAATCTCATATGCTAATTTCATAGTTACTGTATTTGAATATGTCTGAATGTTTGAAATAATCTTACTGGTCACTTAGATATTAAGGCAAAGTTCATTTAATAAACTCTTTTCGGTTAGACACTACATTTGCAATTTTAGCAAACTTTCAAAATAGCCGTTTAGTCTAGTATGAAAAAATTATTAATATTTCTGGTATAAATGTTTAGACTCAACGTGTCCTGCTTAAATCCCTGGTCACGCTTTGTGGGTCAAGTGTCATGTCCGATTTTGCCCAGGGACAACTTTGATATGAAGCATTCTTAATTTTATTCACTTTCATATATTCTGTTCATAAACATTAATTTAGAGAAGTAATTTTAGTAAAAATTTGTAGTATATTTTTCTAAAGTAAGTTACTATTAAATATGAACATTAATATTCGAACTTGAATTTATATGTGCAAAATTAGAAATATGAAATAGAGCTAAATCTCTATATTAATATACAATGTGCAATACATGTTTGATTTCGTTTACATCTGTTTGTGATATCTGGCCTCTGTTTAAAGTTAATTTTAATGATGTATATTCATACTGATTTCAACAGTTTATTATTATTATCATACCATATTTATATAGAGCCCTTTTCATGATAAACACGTTCAAAGGCGCTTTACTGCAACTGCAGCCACACAGGGCGCGAAATTATCCTTTACTAGCACAGACACAGAGCGATCTGACCAGAGGGACAGAGTGAGATAAAGCCCCAGAACAGACAGAGAAAAGTTTTCAGATACAGACGTGTCCGGTTACGTTAGCCTAGCTCTTTTCAAATAGACAGTCCGCTTCTTTTACGTGCCCGATGTATAGCACCGATACACGCGAAGCCGTCTTTCCTGGGAAGAACCAGTACAAGCCTGTTGTAAGGTGGGATACGCTCAATGGCACCTTAGAAATTTCCAGTGCCTGGACCGGGATTCGAATCCCCGGACCTCCGGATATACATTCAAGCGTGTTACCACTAGACCACCGGCCCATCTGTTATTCAAAACTCCTTGCTTCACAGTGTCTTTTTTAAACACTTTTGGTCATTTATTCAATCTTAACCATTTCATGGTCACCAAGTGGAGAATCAGACTGACTGTCTTAAAGAAAATAACACAAACAAATACCCTGAGTTGGGGCCTCAAATTACAAATAGAAATTAATCCAGTCAATACTCCTTTGACAGTTCTTGTCAGATGTAAACATAAAAAAATGGGAAAATGCTTTGATAATTTAACTTGCAGAATTATATCTGAATGTGGATGTATTACAAATGACCAGGAAATATTAGGTTGTGAAGGGGGTAAACTATGGAGAATAACAAAACAGAAGGTCGCGAAAACGTGTGACAAAAACAAGAAATTTTACTGGCACTTCACATGGCGTTGACTTGTTTTCTTTTTTATTTTGAACTAGAACAACAATCAACTTAATGTGCTTTCGTCAGTAAAATCTACAAAATCAAGTGACATTGCTAGAGAAAAAAGAGGGACTGCATACAAATTACATGCATGCAGGCCAGATGGCTTGACTAGGAAAAAATGGTATATATGGACAACTTACTTATGACATGCTACACAACAGGTAACACAATTATTGGTATTGAAGCATTTTTTTCAATGCTGAAAGAGGAAGTGTAAAAAGTGGTGTATTATGGGATATAATGTCCTTGTTAATTTATTAACGATTCGTTAGGCAACGAAAAGTTTAGCAGTGCTTTCAAAAACTGAAAATTTAGTTCAACAATTCGTTAGCTTACGTAATAATCAAAATTTAACAAAAAAAATTGAAAAATTAGGCCAATATTGTTGTTTAAGAATATATTAACCTATTAATCGCATAGACAGATTTACCATTATGATGAGGGTCTTAAGTTTAACCTATCGTATTATCTAAACCAAAGATTGAAAAACCAGTCCCGCAAAACAATAAAACAACATTTCCAGATATCATAAAGTTTCAAACTAGCTACACCTGAAAACAAGTTTTCTGGTTTTGCAAACATTTGCTAAGCCTAAGAAAACTGACTTTGTACATTTCTGAAAAAGAGTAACGTACTAGTAAGAATGATACATATCAGAAATTTATGAATATGTCCGAAAATAAATCGAAAAAGCTAGATTTGTAAAATGACGACTTTGCTTAAAACTGTATTTTTTACATTAAAATGAAGTAATTTCCTGACTTCATTAATTAACGTACTTGTTCAAATACATTTTTAAATTTTGTAAAACTTTGAAAAAAAAAAACCCGCAAAAACTTGAATTTGTATCAAAAATTTGTTCGCTGAAAATAAATGCACATTCAGAAGCTCATAAATGCTACTTGTGTATGCCTATGTGCAGGAGAAATATACGAAAATACCTCATGTACGCACGCTCTTACAGAAATATTTTTAATAACATCTGTTCTAGGTTAATTTATCAACTCTTTCAAAACGTTAAATAATTGATATCATTATCAAATTTTCTAATTACATTAAGCTTGATTACATAATTTCACGAATAAAATATTGCACTGTAAAAACTAAACAAACTTTAGATAAAGGCAACCAAATTAAAGCGTGATAAAGGTTTCACTTATGCAAAAGCATTCTCTGCCTACTGAAACCACTAACCTTATACATTCAAATTGAATGACACTTTGGCCCTACGTCTCATTCCTTTCCTAAATTATTTGACTGCTGCATCTTAAACATGTTAAGTTAAAGTACCTCATGTATAACAGAATATATTGAGTAAAAAGCATTATATATTTTAAGTACATCTGAACATGTAACAATGACGACCCAAACAAACTCTAAATGCATCTGAACTTAATCCAAGTGCAAGATACATAAGCACTGTTTTTGATATAAAGGCTCATTCCTAGTTGAAAATACTAGCAAAATATTTTTCTTACACAGTCACAAGCACTGAAAGTGGGACTCTTAATTGCAACTGAATTGTGGTCTTCAAGCTACCTATTATACAAAGTTTTGTCGCAATTTCTAATTAAATCATTGATAAAAATAGTAATACTACTTGTTCCAAGCTACACGAAATGTAAGCAAATCTTAGTTTCTATGAAAACTACCAATTACCATATGAAGCACAAACTTGATTCAGAAATTCTTATTCTACTATAATTTGATAATGCATTTATTCATCAATCACTTATTACTAAATATCTGTCAAAGAAGAATGACAAGCTATGCGTATCCTTTGAGGTCTTCAAAACTGCATTTGATTCTGTAAACAGAGACAAGCAATGGCATGTACGGAGAAAAGCTGGAGTCGCCGGAAATATTTTAAATTCCTTAACAGGATTTATAAACTGTGAAAGCAAATCTAGCTGAATACTTCAACTCTTCAACTTTCCATTGGGCTGGAAACAAGGCTGTATGGGTTCACCAACACTCTTCACTTTTTCATCAATGAATTGCCCGAAACGATACAAACAGTTGATGTCAGAGGAGTACAACTATTTCCAGATAATCTTTACAAAAATCCTTAATTTTATCTTCGCAGATTGAAATGTCAATAAAACAAAACTAATGGCTTTTAAAATTAGAGGAAAACTTTTAAATTCTGACAGATGGTATTATAATGGATATCGTTAAAACAGTGTTAACACAGCTTACTAATATCGGTGTAACCTTTAGTCGATGTCTTTCTTACAACAGAATCAGCAACTAGGGGGAAAAATAATTATTGCATCATTAACGAAGTTTACAAAGGTGGCTAGATGCCCAAATTCATATTTTTGATACCAAGATATCAATAATTTTTAAGATCGTCTCGGTAGCCTAGTGGTAGAGCGGCCGCTTCGAGTGCGAGAGGTCGTGGGTTCGATCCCCGGCCGCGTCATACAATAGACGTAAAAAAATGGTACTACCAGCTTCCTCGCTTGGCGCCCAACATTAAGAGGGTAGTGCTAGGACTAGTCAGCCCGATGTCAGTATAATGTGCCTGGGTGGGGTACTATTTCACGTGTCTACGGCGTGATATTCCAGTGAGGCAGCACTATAAAGTTGGTCATTGTGCTCACTGCTACAGGTAGACACCGTTGTTTATATGACTGAAAAATTGTTGAAAAAGATGTAAGTCCGAACACACACACATTCCTAATTTTTACTATATAGGTCAAAAATATAAGAATTTGAACCTAGAGAATGTACAGAAATAGTGGATAGACATGCTTGAAAACGTTACATGCGTACATAAAAATCATGAAATGCAACCGTCTTAGGGGATTGCTAGAATCTACTAAACGTGTTATAAAAATACTGGTTATTTGATGTAGCGTTATTACGATCACATAGGTAATGTTAATTTGGCATCTAAGGTCAAAAATATATTGTACGAAAACGGTTTCAGTTACATTTGGGATTGTTTCTATTGTATTTTGGTTTGCATTGGGTGTCATACTTACATGCACAAATGTACATAAAATAAAATGTAAAATGTTTCTACTCAATGTCTTTTGTTAAACAAGGGGTACATTAACTTTAAATATTTAAGTTGTTGCAGCCAAATAATTCGAGTACGAAATGAGAAATATGAACAAAACTGTGACTCATTTTGAAACTTGTGTGGCCTTTCCCTGAATTAATTAACATTTCTACCTTGATCCATATAAATACTACAAACCGTCTTAAAGATGAGACTTCTTACGGACTGGCGGACCGGCGGTCTGACCGACCGAGGAAATACGGATGGATGGACGGACAACGCCATAAGTGTATCCCCCCCAATTTCGACGCGGGATAAAAGCATTTCTTATATACATAAAAATGTGCTAATCTGTCAAAATTTGTAATTTTTACAGCAAATAATATACTCTAAATATAAAGTGCACAAGTCATTTAATTCACAATGTTGGTTATTTAAGGGCCGTAACTCTAGAAACACTTAATTATATAGTTTATCAAAGCTATCAAACTTTTTTTACTATTTACTTACCTTTATCAGCAATTATGTGGCTCAATTTTGTTACATTTGTCGGGCATTAGGAGCATACAGTCCACACAAATGACTATATAATATAGTTTATCTGAAGCAAAAGGGGCGTAGTACATCATATAACATAGACTCAGTCAGAACAATTCTGCTATATAATATCCTTACTATACCTGGTATTTGGAAACCTAATTCTATTCATTCGGTAATGTACCCTTAGATATACCTGATATTTGGGAACTTTCATTTGTTGGGATCTTAGAACGATCATAAATCATCAACAAAATAACTTTCCCACAAGTAGATATATATTCATTTTTACCACTTACAGAAGCAGCTTACATGTATAAATTTTATTTTCTGAGGCGTTTTTTTTTTTTTTTTTTTAACAAGTTGTATGAGGAAAGACCTTTGCAATCCAGGGCCAGGATTGAGACGAAAAGCTGGACAGTGTCTACACGTGAAGAAAATAATTCCACCGGTCATATCGTACAAGAACTTTAGTAAGGTATAGTATGACAAACATATTTATGGTGTAATGAACATTAAAACTTGAAGTTTTGCATAGCGAGCTGTAATATACGACATAATCACAAAAACTAAAAGTTTCAAATGTCATTTCGGATAATTGTGTAATGGAATTATTTGGCTAATGTATTAGAAATTTGAAAAGTATATTAATTATCAATGAAACATGCAGCACAAATTTGGTAAAAATATACTTTAATAATATCATCCTTAAAATTATGCGCAGTCACTGACGCCAGTACTTTACAATTTCTCGAAATACTGCCCTTGATTCTTATGCAAGTTCGTAATGGCCAATGCCTCCGCTCTTAAACATGGAAAGCGTATGTAAGATTGAAAAAACAACCCCCCCCCCCCCCCGAAAAGAAAACGATCACAATGTCGCTCATTTTAGCCGTCACGCCTTTAAGCATCGCCATCTTATTGTCACCATCATTCTGTCGAACTATCTAATCGTACCGTTGCGCATCGTAATTTCACTGTCATCATCAGTTGTTGCACTTCACCATCGTACTATCAACGTCAAGTTGTCACGCTTCGTCATAGCATTGCTGCGGTTTGCACTTGTGCCGTTGCACTTCGTCATTTTAAACTCGTTCTGTGCCATTGTACTGTCTCATTAGTGCCTTCGCAACTTGTTATCAAACATTTACTCTTCCATGTCGTCCTTTTATTTCCGTACAACTGACTTTCGTTTATAAACTAACAGCCTGGTACCAATACAAACCACCGTAATATCACACTTCGTTATCTAACCTCTAAACATGTATTATCACTTTTGTACCATCGCCAACGTACTTTAGCGTTTTTTCTCATCTGACAACACCCTACATTCACCCATCGCAGCCGGACTGTCACGTGTCGTCCTTTAATATTCTCGTTTGTTCATTGTGCTTTCACCATCGTACTTTTGCACTTTTCCATTACGATCGCGAAGAGCAAGGAAAAGATAGTGAGATAGTTATAATACAATGGCGAAACGATAAGGTACCATATTCCAGTGGCGGAAGCAAAGGTATAACAATGGATATTCGACATAAACAAATTTTGCATTGTCAATATCGTGTCAGCGTGAAGACGTGCATTTACTATCGTACGTTTGCTCTAACTAGGACTGGGACGATTACTCGGTTAATCGGATCCGATTCGATTATTAGGTGAAACCGGTTTCAATTTTGCAAAACCGCTAATCGCTCTTAAACAATCAAAATCATAAATACTTTATCTTTATACATTTCTTTGACCAGCACATAGACCCACAGTATATTTCCTCTAAAATACATCAACTTTAATATAAGTAATAGTCTCAGATTTGCTTGTCGTCTAATATCAAAAAAAAAAAAAAAAATACGCCAAAATATGACTTATAAATTATCACACTGCCTTAAAACGATAAAGTCAGTAAGTTCCTTATGAAGTCAGCTGCTGAAAGTACCTTTATTCGGTCGTCAGGAAAGAAAACGGCATTTCAAATATGGCGGCTGATTAACCGGTTCGATTTGATTTCATGCATATGATTAACCGATTTCAAAATTTTGAAATCGTACCAGCCCTAGCTCTAACTTTACCTTCCCGCTCTGTGTTTGGATGCTCTGGCCCTAACGGAATATCGTAAGTTCTCGATACACTTCGAATTGCGATGAACTCAACAATCAAATATACTTTGTTTCTTGTTTTCTAGTCTGCAAAAAAAAAAAAAATAATAATAACTAAAACGGTTTAGTAGGAAACTATAGCTTGACAAATGTTCCATTCTCGCATCGTTGTTATCTTAAGTCTGAGAACAAAACAAATCGACTGGCAAAATTTAGTACTTTTATGCTTCATTCTGCTAAAGGTATCATGCATCCCGTGTATTCGTATGTACACACTTTACTGATAGCAATCTGATTGTCGTAAACATCATATTAGCTGGAGCGTCTTTGGTAGAGTGGTTAAATCCACATTATATATATGAAATGTCTACATGATATAATCAGAAAACTATGAAAGTTGTAGAAAACGATTAAAATTGTGGCGTTACTGTATATATAGTAACGCCACAATTTTCATTGTTTTCTACAACTTTCATCGTTTTCTGATGATACCATGTAGCCACTTCATGTTCACTTACTAAGATATGTTGCTATTTCCTAAACACTAACTGTTACGTATTCTTTACTGCACAACGAGCCTTTTCGCGTTTGATATATATATATAAATTATAGTTTTACTATACCGTAGAAGTGAACAAATATATGTTTGATCTTTAGATTCAATCCGTTAAAGACCGTAAAATTTGGCAGATGTGCACGTAAATGTGGACAGACTAACGTTATTAGAGTATGTATAAATGTGCAAGGATTACTCTATAAGTAATCTGCACATTTCGACAAATTGTTAAAAAAACATAGAAATATTATGTTAATGTACATGTTATTATCTCGAGTGCAGAACATTATATCCCCATAGATAGACATATTATCTCTACTGCCTTGAAATATTGATATGTAACGGAAAGAAGTTATGTTAAAACGATTTATTGTAAAGTGATCTTTATTTGCAGATAATAGTAGAACTTAATTCTGTAGAAACGGACTTTCTCAACGAAGATACAATTATAACACTCCGCTATGAGAACATAGTTAAAGATGTTCCAGTAGCTACTAGTAGCGAAAGGTCTTTGATTTGTACACCAGACAGTAATACAATACAGTCAATGCAAAGTAGTGTAAAAGGTGAATATACAAAACATTTACACGATCATAATAAAACTACTGTAAACTTAGTTGAGGTCAATACTGAAGGCTGAATCGCCATTATTTCTGGTTCTTTTATAGAATTGCCGTATTAGGGTTCGCCTATGTCGTTGTTATGGGACGTAAGATGTGTTGCTCATTTCATAACCTCTCAAGAATTGACTCGATCATCTCGATTCAGCTATTCTTTTACCTATTTGCAGTCTCTGTGGCGTCCAAAAGATCTTTATTTAGATTTGAATAATATATATTTAGCAAATTTAAACAAATTTTAAAAGCAACAGCAATTTAAAATGAACATCAAATTAAATCAAAATTATTTTATATATATTTGAATTTTAGCGTAAGTTGAAGATAGGTATGTAGATATGTTTAGTCGATGCAAAATTGCCACAAATAGACCAATAGGTGAAATTTGTACTTTAAAGAACGGATGAAAACAAATGCTATGTTGCTATGGATGAAAATCAGTGAGATCCTATATTACATGAGAGAACTGGGCAGAAAACACACGTGTTACAGACAAACCTTACCTTTTCCCTGCAGAAAAGTAAATTCTCAAGTAATAATTAAAAGAGTGGTTATATTTAATGTGGTAATTCTTGAATGTAGAAAACATAATTTACCCAAATAATATTGTTGTTACCTTATCAAATCAGGATTTTTACCGCTGTTGGGATTATTCAATCAATTTAAATTCAACATAACAAATGTATATAAACCCTCGTCACTTGTAGGAATATAGCGCGGAAAGGATGAATTTCGCAAAAGAAAGTTTGTTAGGCTTTGGTAATTTTATTCGTATGCCTTATCTAAATGATATTGGCTTTTTCATTATTTAAACGTATTAAAAATTGTACAGGAATTTCATGTCAGTAATTGGCGCGGGTATTAACAAATGTATAGCGGGGATAGTTACTTGGCTTTCATTGGTAGTCTTATTTCAAAAGAAAAGGATCTTCGGAGAACAAATCATCAACCGATTAAAATCATCAACCGGCTTGTTTCAAAACATATCTGTAAAGGGAGGCTTTCGGAGTTGTTCATATATTTTTCAATTACATTGCATTCGGCCTGTTGTCAGTTGGAAACGTCAACCGTTAATAACTTCATTTCTAAAAAGATTCGTGCGGAAGACTTACCGCCAAACGAAAATTATTTATTTCACCTCCAACCTAACATTATCGTTTGGAAAACGAAATTTATGACTACAATTACCACAACAATCTTGCCTTTTGGTATGTTAAAGAGCATACAAATATCGCTATTTTGAACTTAGATAAGAAACAAAGAATTATTCTGGCATTAATAATGCCGACAAAGCTATAACCTTTAAAAAGGCATAGCTAGAACGGGTAAATTATTAGTTTATAGGACCGGTCCATCATTTCACTGTATTGCCCCTGAGGTCGCCTGTACGCCATCATATGGCGCTTGTATTGTATAAAATGTTCAATAGGGTTATTTTCTCAGGAATCCTAGTTCATTTGAGTAAACTCTGTCTTCGATCTTATACGGATTTGATACTGTGTTTCCTTTTCCCTTCAATATACTCTTGAGTTAGTCTTACGAAAATGCTGGAGCAAAGTACACGAGTGTAAACAATGCTCGGAGATGATATGATTGTAAAACATTTTTGAATAAATATTCATGTTTTTCTATGGGAAAAACTAAATAGGTAGTTAGGTTTTGCCATATACCAGTTTATTATAAACCAACAATATGACCGAAAAACATGAGAACAAGTTGTATTCAGAAATTTATGAAAAAAATCAATCAGGTCAAGCTTGTAGCCGAACCATTTCTATCATCATTTTGTTTCTGCGATACGCACAACGTTTGTCCCGATTATTCGGTCAAACTAGTAAAAGTAAAAGCAAAAGTTAATTAAATGTTAAATCGGCTGGAAAAAAAAACTTTCTTTAATGATGTTTCTTTAGTGTTCAGTTAAACAGAATGGGGTTTATGATTTTCCTGCATTGAAGTTCGTTTTACTATTTTAAGTTTGAACACACTTTGAAGTTTTCCAAACGAATTATGTGAAAAATGTCTAACCATAGGACTGTTTAGCTTTTAATTATACAGTTAGCTCATTGTACCTTTTTACTAGTGCCATACAGGTTCATGGATGAATACTTGGTAGGATTATCATACTGTCATAAATTGATCTCTAGTACTATATCTACCTATCGTTGTTATGAGGGGGTTTTATAAAGAAATATGATAATACAAGTAATGCTGATATATTTAAAAGCGTCTTCAATTCTAACCTGTGATAAATAATGTTGTATTATTTTTTTTCTAGGATTCCTAAATGTTACAGTCAGTGTTCGTTTCTTGATTGCAGACGCTTCGCCAATAAGTGGATATTTTATCATCTACCAATGTAACTCCTTTGACAGGTAACATACAGATGTTATGTACATGTAAAAGTGTCCGCATATAAAATGAATTTTATAATTCAGATATAAAAACAAAATTACTGAAGACCCCGTCTGAAGTTGAAATTATAGAATATTTTGAATAGTTTTTTATATGTAATTTTTTAAAAGTAACTACATATCTCATGTATGAATATCTGGGATTTTATCCGTTTAGAAAGCTTTAGTTAAATTTCAAAGCTATATTAGAAATCAACTTTGTTGTTCTTTTTGAAAACAAATCTTAAAATACTTTGTCCATTCGAATAATGATTCTGCATTTTAAACATTTAGTAAAATCTATAGAAACTTTGGTTATTGATATGCTGTTGAAACAAAAAGTATCATATGCAGCGCCATAATACTTGTATAGTTACATAGCAATTAATTGCATCATTTTTTGCATATTGTTTTTATTTAAGTAATTGAAAGTTGTTTCAATTTTGAAAATTAGTGTATTGTTCCCGCATATAATAGCTTTCGTTTTGACCCGGTGAAAGTTTTTTCTTTCCCGCTTACTCCATCTTATACGTATTCAGTGCGCGCACACTAGACAAGACGACAGAACTAATTTTCTTTTATGAAGGGCTTTAATATATCAGCTTTTAATGTATGCAAAATCAATTTTGAATTCATGTACTAGAGGTAAATCAATAATTTTTTGTCGGGTAAAATATGACAACCCTGAAAGACATACTTTCCAATTGCAAATTAAACTGTTTTTGCTTAAGGTATTTCAGTAGATGAGTGAAAGTGGTAATTTATCCTAAATGAACAGTATTTAACATCAATTGTCAGATTTTAATTCTTTTTTTTTCGTAACCATATACTAAAAATAGCACGACAATAAACGGAATATACTAGTACAATTTATGAATTATCACGCCAGAAGAAATGTATTTATATTACATGTAAAGTGCATGGGCAATGATATGAAGGGTATATTTATAAACGCAGAACTGACTGAAATTGCTCTTCCATGCCAGACAAGTTGTTCAAAAAGGCCTAGCTGATAGTGCATGGTCCCATAAAGGAATCATTTTGATCAAAGGTAAATCAAAGAATGTCCGTCGGAT
>NW_026460369.1:0-27150 GCF_021730395.1 Mercenaria mercenaria | reverse complement strand
CTGCCAAATAAAAACAAGAGCCCCGCAATGCAAAGCAACATAAATACAAAACAAAGTCATGTGACCTTTAACCTCTAAGTGTGACCTTTACCTTGAAGCGAGCTATGTGCTCTGCACGCCGTCTCAATGTGGTGAACATTTGTAACAAGTTTTTTTTAAATCCTTCAAGCAGTTTAAGAGTTACACATCGCACTCGAAACAAAGTTGTATGACCTTTGACCCGTAAGACGGACACACAGACAGACAGTCAGACGAACACCAAAATACGTTCCTTCAGGCGTATAATAACAACAAAGGAATGGAGACGCAAGATATTACGTTTTCTACTGTTTTCACAATGTTTTACCTGCTGACCTACACTTTGATCCCAGCTAACCCAATTAAGATTTATTTTCATTTCGGACGACGAACGACGACGATGGAATACGGATACATTGCGAACAGATAAGCTCATCTTTTCAACTTTGTCGCAGATGCGCAACTTATAATATTGAAGAACCTTTCGGGAAAGTGTTATGACGCTAGGTCAAATACTTTTTGCGATATGCATAACAAAACACCTCTCTGGCGAACAGACAGACGGACAGACAAATCCAAATCTTATCCTGTGCGGTAACATAATAAGCCAGACCTTACCATCATTATTGGAATGTTTTCCCTCCACACATAAATTAAAATTATCATGTTGAGACGTTCCCCTTGAAAAATCGATCGTCTTAGGTGTTCACAGCCCACGTAGACTTAATTCGTAAATGTCTATTTGTCAGTAGGGCATATGAAAGAATGCAGGTTATTCGTATAAATTCAGTTTTACTCAAATACTGGATTTACTAAGATTTAACGTTCATTAACATATTGAGTCATTTGCAATCACAAAATTAATGCTAAACAGTTAAATATGGATTTCTGAAAAATACTCAAAATTGGACTGCATGCTGAACAATTAGTTTTTGTGAGGAGTTTGCATGTTGGCGAAACACGATGACAGATACGTTGATTCGTTGATTCAAGAAGATAGCCAGGTTTATCATAACTTATTTATTTATTTATTTAGTTAGTTCTTTTTTTTTATTTGTTTACTTTGTTTACCAGGATATAGTTAGTGCGTAGATGCTCGTAGGACTACGAATACCTTTTACTATATCGCGCCCTTCTTGTAAGAATGATGTAGTTGTTTTACTTTCTAACTGGGCCAAGTTGTTCGAAACTTTAACGGACTGTAATTTAGTTTAGTTTAGTTTATACTAATTTGTTTTAACTCGATTTTGATGAAAGCTTTAACTGTTTAAGCTTATTGTAACCACTCTCGAGTCCGTTTCCTATGAAAACCAGTACTGGGGTCATATGAAAAGTCATGGTCGTGACCCCAATGATGCTCGAACCCACGGCCACTGCATTAAGCTGTTAAACTAACCGCCTGTTAAATTTCTATTTATGATACTAGTCTTGGTGGGTGGGAAACACTAGTATGATGTTTTGATTTTACTGTAAAGATGGTTTAGTGTTTATAATCCTTAACAAGTGCATTTGATTTTCTAAGTTTTCTAAACAGTCGAAATCTACTGATAAAGTCAATCGACCGTTAACTCAATCGCCTGTTAAAGTTTCGAACAACTGGATCAAGTTGATTGCAAATGTGAGGATCGTGCTGACATGTCTTTTTTATAACAAGTGAACATAAAAAGTTACAACTGTTGGAAACGTTTCAGTGAATGTGTAAATTACGTTTTTACCCAGTTGGTTCTACACTACAAATATGTAGTTTATTGTAATTCATTTTTATTGATATCTAATAACATGGGGTCATTTTTACAATATTAATATTTAGACGTTGTCAACTGAATTAACCTCCAAGTCAGTCTTATTTTTTTATCCCATTGATAACTGGTGAGAATATTGCAAGGTCATTTAACTCCGGCGTTAGCCTGTATTGTTAGATGGTAAATTAGCACGAAATTCACGCGTTTTTTGCCCAAGTTTCCCCCGATATATATACAACGCTACTGTTGTATATGAAATATAGACGGGTACAAGTCTGCTTTGCGATTGGCTATTTACGGATTATCGTGGTCTAAAATGCGTTATCAAGTAGTTTGATTTGCAAACTGAAGTCACGTGGCATAGGTAACGAATTCGTTCTTAGACGGCGTTCGCCGAAAAAATACTAGAAAACTGAAATCTGCTTGACCATTTTTTTTTGTGCGGAGTGGGCATTGATTCAATACGACAGGTAGGTTCCGAAACCGTAAAGAGCAGATCTGCCGTTAACATGTTGAATTCACAGTTGTATGATGTACATATGGGGCGTTTTTACTTTTTATTCTAGACGTAGTCATTTCACCTCTCGGCCTTCTGATTTAATGAGATGTTTGCATTATACATGTACAATCTTATAAGAATCTTTCACTGGTTGAAGGTGCAGCTCGATGGTAATTGTGTGCTCTGCCTAGTTACCACAAAACAGTTACCCGGTAGCCAGGTATTTCCATTCGCACCTTCAACTAGTGATAGATTCTTTTTCTTGCATGCCTTATTCTTCTAGTAATAGAAGAAATAAATCAAAAAGAATGCTTTTCTTTAAAGCAGTATTTAATTATAGTAGTGTTTGAATTTCATTCATAAATAACAGCACGTGAGATATCATACATCCCAGGGATTTTCTGCAACGCCAAAAACACGGGAAAATCCTATCCAGCATGCAAGGAAAATACAGGCTAGCGATTGGTTGAAAACGGTAGTGCGTTGTCTAAGTAACTGATTGAAGGTGTGATGGAAATATCTGGCTTGAGGAAAACTATTTACTAGTAGGCGGTAACGAGGCTCTGTCGAGTTACCATACAACAGTTACTCCAGAGCCAGATATTTCTATCCGTACCTTCAACTAGTGATGGATTCTTTTTTTTTGCGTATGTTTTCTTAAATCAAGAGAAGGGATGAAATATAAAGAATGCCTTTTTTCAAGCACTCTTTCGTTATTGTAGCATATACCGTGAGTTTGTGCATTCATTAAAAACATCACGTGAATCATCTTGCATCATTGGGTGTAAAACGTGTTTTTCCAGCACAAACAAAAACATGAGAAAATCCTGTCTGGCATGCAAAAACAAAAGTCTCCATTCAAATTGTTGGAATGAAATAACTGCTATATGTGGATGTTGCGTTTTTAACGTCCATGGGTGTATTTGGTTTAAACATATTTTATTCGTCTATATACAGCTACATGAAAACATATTGAACACAACAAAAATGACAAGGATTAAGCTGAAAGCAAATTAATGCTTATTGAAGCCTTTTTCAAAGCATACTAAATATCGGTACAAGATATGGCAGGTCTCAATTCCATGGGTGTATTTAACATTAGTTTAAGGTTTATTAGATATTCGTAACTTTTTTTAAGCACTACTATATAGTAATCAAGGCAATTTTCGAAAATATTACAAGATAACGAAACAGAAATTTTACAGAATCATTGAATGAACCAGAAAATATGGCATTTGAATACTGTGTACAAGTAACGGGAGACATTTTACAGTCGCTGCAAGGCCTTGACTGTTGTTGAATGCGACCAAGAAAAATAACATTATAGTAAACAGGATTCGCGGGTAGTAAACAAATTTGCAACACCCCACCCTGACCCTAGTATTTGTTATACATACTTTTAATCGACTCCGTGATCCCAAAAGACCAGAAAATACAAGAAGACAAAAGGATCTCATTTAACAGTTTAAACCGGACTAAGAGTTTTATTTAATTTTTTTTAGCTCACCTGAGCCGAAGCTCATGGTGAGCTATTAGGATCGATGAATGTCCGTCGTCCGGCCGTTCACATTTAGTTTGTTTACACTCTAGCATCCACAATTTTGAAGCAATCTTAATAGAACTTCACAATGTATTTTTGCACAAGACCCCGGAGTTCGATTATTGGCTAGATCGGATCAGTATGTCCAGAGTTATGTTGATGGACAAAATTTGCTATATTTCAGTTTTTACACGCTAGTATCTTCAATTTTTTCACTAATCCTAATCATATTTATCGAGAATGTGTATGACTTCAAAATATTGGACGAGTTCGATTATGAGCAAAATCGGACTGGTAGGACCAGAGTTATGTGCCCTTAACTGACAAAATTTGCTATATTTCACATTGTTTACACTCTAGCATCTTCATTTCTTCACCAATCCTAATCATATTTAAAAACAGCGTGTATGACTTCAATATCTTGGATGACTTTGATTATGTACAAATTCGGACAGGTAAGACCAGAGTTATGTGCCCTTGATTTACAAAAATTACTATAATTTACGTTGTTTACTTTCTAGCACCTTCATTTCTTCACCAATCCAAAACATATTTAAAAAGTATATGTATTGCCATAAGATCTTGGATGAGTTCAATTTTGAACAAAATCAGACCAGTAGGACCAGAGTTATGGGCCCTTGATTTTTCAAAAATCCCTATATTTTACCTTGTTTACACTGTAACACCAATCCAAATCATATTTATCCTGTCACTTGCAGTATTTTCGACCCGATATCAGGGTGCCGTATATCATTCTTGATATACCGTCAGTTGATCATGTGATAAGTGATATACGGTCAATTGATCATGTGACCTTATGATCGATATTGTTGTCATAAGAAATTTTGCAACGAAACCATCATCATTGTGTTGGAAATGTCCGAACTAAGAAAATGAGTGGTCAAATAATGAGTTTTTATTCAAAAACGAAGAAGTTATTGCGATTTTGCCGGTAATCACGTCATTATATAAGTGACGTCATTACGAATATGACGTCATTAAAGCGGTTGTCGCACACTTATTTTTGTAAAATAAATTGCCAAATATCGGAAAATGAAGTAATGACAAGATAAATAGAATAATAGGTTAGTGCCTAAGATGGAGAAAGTTTATCTGGCTCGGCTCCGGACGTTATCAGGTTCGCCTTCGGCTCACCCGATAACCTCCTCCGCCTCGCCAGATAAACTTTCTCATCTACGGCACTAACCTATTATTCTCTATTTATACAGACTGTGTATGAGCATTAGATCTCAGATGATTTGGATTATGAGTGAAATCTGACCATTAGGACTAGAGTTACTTGCCCTTGACTTTACAGAAATTGATAAATTTCACTTGTTTACACTGAAGCAACTTGATTTCTACACCAGTCCAAATAATATTTACACAGAATATGTATGATTATGGACGAGTTCCAAGAGCTAAATCAGTTTAGTAGGACAAGAGTTATGTGTCCTTGATTTATTAACAATTGCTATATTTTACATTATTTTGCATTTTTCTTTCTTCGCCAGTCCTAATCATCTGAAAGTTCAAGTATCTGTCTTCAGATGGTCTCAGATTATGAAGGTAGATAACTCTGGACTGATTTTATTTCAAATTACCTCCCTTTGTCTTTAGTTAAACTGAACATATATTGGTTACTACTTGCATGATTGGTTCCAGATTTCATTTATGTGATCAAATGGACCCTGACAATCGGGGTAGACAACTCCGAAGTGATTTTTGACAAATAACCTCCGTTTATTTTAATTTGAATGGATCAAAGAAACCTTGTTAACACGCTAGAGACCATAATTGAAGTTTGTTACTCATAAGAATTGGCCAGAATGTTTGTCTTGATACAATCTTGGTCAAGACTGAATATCGGTCATCTGGGATTAAATTCTAGGTCTAGGTCAGCCAATCAAATGAGAGAAAAACTGTGCAATAAGGGCTGGATTTTTTACTTGATATTCATTAAATTTTATCAGAATGATTTTCATGATAAAAACTAAATCAAGTCGAATCTTGGTCATCTGGGGTAAAAAACTAGGTCACCTGATTTAATCAAAGAAAAACCTTGTGACGACAATAACGGCTGCATTTTTCATCTGATGTGCATGAAATTTGGTCAGAATGTTTGTTATTATGAAGTCTTGAAAGGTTTTTAATTTGGGTACGTCGGGTCAAAAACTAGGTCACTAGGTCAAATCAAAAGAAAAGCTTGTTTACACTCTAGAGGCCACTTTTTTTGCTCCAATCTTCCCGAAACTTTATTGTAATGTTAGTTTTCATAAAATCTTGGAAAAGTTTTAATCTGGGTCATGTGGTGTCAAAAAACTAGGTCACTAGTTCAAATAAAAGAAAATGCTTGTTAACATTCAAGAGGCCACATTTTTGGTCCAATCTTAATGACAAGAGATCAAAGTGATCTTGGCGCCCGCCATTGAGCCATTTTTGATTGTTCCAAATTTCAAGACAAGCTCAAGGTCAAAATCAAGGTCAAATTTCATTTCAGTACATATCACTGTGCATGTGGTCCATGCATGTGGTCCAAATTTGAAAGCTGTAGCTTGAGAAATGTGAAAGTTGGTCACAAGATCAATTTCAAGGTCAAAGTTCATTTCGGTATACAAAACTATGCATGTGCTTCAAATTTGGAGGCTGCAGCTTGAGAAATGTGAAAGTAGATACTAGATAAAAATCAATGTCAAATTTCAATTCAGAACACAAAAATATGCATGTGGTCCAAATTTGAAGCCTGTAGCTTCAGAAATGTGAAAGTAGGTCACTAGCTATAGGTCAATCTCAAGATCAAAATTCATTTCGGTACACAAAACTTTGCATGTGGTCCAAATTTGAAGGCTGTAACTTGAGAAATGTGAAAGTAGGTCACTAGGTATCAGTCAAGGTCAAATTTCATTTCGGAACATAAAACTATGCATGTGGTCCAAATTTGAAGCCTGTACCTTCAAAAATATGAAAGTAGGTCACTAGGTCAATGTCAAAGTTTTTTCCGGTACACAAAACTATGCATGTGGTCCAAATTTGAAGGCTGAAGCTTGAGAAATGTGAAAGTAGGTCACTAGGTCAATGTCAAGGTCAAAGTTTTTTTCGGTACATAAGACTATGCATGTGGTCCAAATTTGAAGGCTGTAGCTTGAGAAATGTGAAAGTAGGTCACTAGGTCAAAATCAAGGTCAAATTTAATTTCGGAACACAAAACTATGCATGTGGTCCAAAATTGAAGCCTGTACCTTCAAAAATGTGAAAGTAGGTCACTAGGTCAGTGTCAAGGTCAAAGTTTTTTCCGGTGCACAAAACTATGCATGTGGTCCAAATTTGAAGGCTGTAGCTACAGAAATGTGAAAGTAGGTCACTAGGTCAAAATCAAGGTCAACTCATGTCAATGTTCATCTTGCCACTCAAAACGATACATGTGGTCCAAATTTGAATGTTTTAGGTTATAGACAAGAAGATTTTAAAAGCTTTTCCCTATATAAGTCTATATGAACCATGTGACCCCCGGGGGCGGGGCCATATTTGACCCTAGAGGGGATAATTTGAACAAACTTGGTAGAGAACCACTAGATGATAGTAGTATAAGAATTGTTTGTGCGAAGTCAATCTAACCTCACTTGACGTTTTAACCCTTGGTCCGGACTGACCAATGCCGGCCAATTTAAAATCCACAGGTTTGGACAACTCATTGTGAAAACCTTCGGTTTGATGAACGTAAGTCCCTGGGAGCTTTTAGCTTCCATTAAGTACTGAGAAAATACATATTTAACTTTCAAAATATCTTAAAAAAGCCTTAATAAAAACTTAAAAAACGTTATACCCGGACCGAAAACAATTTACAAAATAGTTTTAGCCTCCGGTTTAAAGCCGATATTGACTTTACAGTGTAAACAGATATTGGGTTTCCATTATAGTATTTCGCAATATTGCATAAGCCGGTTACGACTAGTTTTATCAATACACATAACATTCTTTACTGTTTTAAGTATTATAACGAAAAAAGTGGAATTTAAGTAACTGAAATGTAAGTTTTATTTTATTATTTTTTTATTTGTTAACAAGCTTATGTGTGTGTTCGGGTTTAACGTCTTTTTCAATAATTTTCCAGTCATATAAACGAGCAGTGAGCACAATGCCCAACTTTATTTTGCTGCCTCACTGGAATATCACGCCGTAGACACGTGCATGATACCCCACCTTTCCCAACCTTTTCCCCAAAATGCTAGCGCCAAGTGAGGAACTGTTTGTGCCTTTTTTAACGTTTTTTGGGTTGACCGCCGGGGATTGAACCCACCCCTCTCCACTTGAACGGGGGTCCCCACTAGGCTCCCGGGGGGTTTTTTTAAAAGTTTAAAGAAAATTTTTATAGTTTAACTCTTTCCCATTTTTTTTTCTATTTACTATTTATACGTTGTGAATAAGTATTTTTATAGGGGTTTTTTTAATTTTTATTTTGTTTTTTTTAGGTTTCAGAATTTACAAAGTATTATTACCAGATGAATACAACGTGAAAAATCAAGGGACTTAAAAAGACAATGAACGTTTAACACAAAAAATAGGGGAAATTTAAAGAAAAAATTTTAAAACCATAACTGGTTGAATTTTTAAAATTTTCTTTCATTTGTTGAACACTAAAACCGTTTGGTACCCATACCTACGCGGGTTTAAATTTAAAAATTTCTGTTTTTTAGAATCATAAACCTTTTGGGTATGCCATAGGATATGTGTTAAATATCATAAATTTTATGTTATAAAAATCACTAAACCCTGGTTTTAAACCAAAATCATACCAGGGTTAAATTTATGATATTTGATGTTTTTGAAATCCTCAACCGTTTGAGTATGCCATGCAATGCATGTTTGAATTACGTTTTTTGGGATATTTGGAATATAACGTTTAGGGGTGATTTTTAATGTAGTAAAGAATTTTTTTGGGTTTTTTGAACATTTTAACCTTTTTTTAAAATAATTTTAATTGTTTTTCATTATGTTTTACATTGTTTACCTCAGTGTTTTACAATAAATCATAAATTTTATACCATTTTGTAACATTTTAATGAAAAATAAAAAATAATAACTAAAAAATGTTTTTGTTTTGTTTGTTTATTTGTTTTATATTTAAACCCCCGGGAAATTTATATAAATCACTGCCCTTTGGTTCATAAATTATAAATTTGATGTAACTATCCGGGCCAAAAGCGAAAATGTTACTTCTGAATGCGAATCGTCAAAAGGATGAATTCAATCACTTCCCTTTGTTTTGATAAATTTTAATTTTTTTTCTTATACTAGATTTTTAACTGATCATGTCAAAGCCCGCTTTATATTTACATTATCAAAAAATCATATATACCAAAAAATTGTTGTATTCAATTCCACCCCCTAAATAAAAAATGTATTTTGGGGGTTTTTTAATGGGTTTATTTGGTTCACCTAGGGCCTTGTCCCCGTTAATAAAACTTAATATCTTTATATACTTTTCCGGTTTTTTACTTTAAACACACCCCCAAAAATAATTTTTGTGCAAATAATTTTATTCTTGGGTTTTGTGTTTTAAAATCTTTTAATTTACAAAAATTCCCATTTTTAAATTTTTAAAATGCTTTTAAAATAGTTAAAGGTCATATTTTCATATGTTAAATATATCCAGGCACCACGACGGAAAAAATACTTTTTCATTTTTACGTAATCATAAAGAGTGTTAAAAGGTTTTCAAAAAAAAACACTTATGTCCATTTCCTCAGCCTTTTCTATTTTCCTTTTTTTTTTTTAAGTTGAAATTTTTTAAAAAGTAAAATATAAAGTCGTTTTGTTGTGGCAACTTTCAAAAGAAATAATTGCAACAGTATTCTTTGTTCTAGCTAATTTGTTTTTTCTTTTTTTAAGAAAACATTTTTATTTTTGTAATTTCTTCGCATTAGTGGTAATTTTTCTCCGCTTTTTTTTAGGGGTTTTTTGCTTTTATATTACAGTAATTATGAGTTTAGCAGCGATTGTTTTCTCCTTTTTTAGCTGAATTTTAAATTACAATCCAAACATTTATATTTTTTAATTTTTATCTTTAAAATTTATCATTAAATTATTAATATTTTTTGTAAAAAACCTTTAAGTTTACTTAACTCTTCGACTTTTTATTGGCTTGCATCAACTTAAAATCATTTTTAAATTTGTTTTTAAAATTTTCTGCTGTTTATTAATTATTTTTAATTGCTTCAGTATTACAGAAATTAACTCTCCTGTTTAAACTGATTTTTCAACTAAAAATTCAGTTCATTTTTATGTTTTTTAAAACTTTGCTTAACGCGTCTTTTTTTCTTGAAATTTTTTTTGTAATATTTTTAAGTCCTTTTTTTAAATTATGAGGGTTGTCAACAATACAACCAAATTTTCAAATTTTTTTTTAAAAAGTCTCTATTTTAAATTTGAGCTTTTTTTTTAAAGCCCTCTAATGGTTTCTTGGTCACACCTCTTTGTGAAGCTCCTTTTTCCCAATTCAGATTTTATTCTGAACTTTATTTAAAAAAAATTTCAAATAAATCTTTATGCTTTTTTTCATTTTCTATTTAGTTTATTTTTTTCTTTCTGATTCTAATGTACATATTTTGTAATTTTTTCTCAGCTTAAAAATCTTGTTTTTTTATTTCTTCGGTTTAATCATAATTTTTTAAATTTCTTGAATTTGGGGAATAAAATGTTTAAATTTAAACTCGAATCTTTTTTTATGTTTCATCGTCAAATCGTTTTCTCTTCAATTTTTTTTAAAAAAAATCAACCTAGTTTTCATTTTTTCTTAAATTTTACTTTAATTGAACTTTTAAATAATGAATTTTTTTTAAAAATTTTTTTTTAATTCTTCAATATTTTTTTACTTCTTTTCTAATTTTGTTTTTAATTTGATGTCTTAAAGAATTAAGTCACTATTAACTTTGAATTTTTTTTTTTAAAAAAAATGTCTTGAAACTACTGATGGTTTTATCTGGATTCCTAGTTTGATTATTTTTTTCCCTCCCATATCTAATGCTCTGTTCATTTTTTTATAAAGTTCCTTTTTCTTGTTCCCTGTCCTTTCTATTTTTTTGTATTGTTTTTTTAGTAATAATCACTTAAACAATACAAATTAACTTTCTTTACTGTGGTTCACTTATTTGTTTTAAATTTTTAAAAATCCATTTATTTCCAGTAAATTTTTTTCTTAAAAACCCCTTTGGGTTTGTAAATATATAAGAAATCATTTTTGATTTGTTGCATTGCAAAAAAACGATTTATTTTGTTCATTACAAATCCTATCTTTTTTCCATTTACCTGGACTTTCAAAAAAAAAATATTTGAAACAGTTAATTCGAATATTTTTTTGGTTTTTTATATTTAATGACTTAAATAAAAAAACACAAAGTTTTTTCGCCTTTTGAATAAAGTATTTTGTTATTTCATTTTGAAGTTTTTATCTTCACATCAAAATCATAAAATTTTACTACTTTTTTTTTTCTCTGATTCAGATTCACAAGTTAAATTTGGTTGGGATCGTGAATATTCAATTTTTTCGTTGGATCTATTTTTTTTTTTTTTTTTTGAAATTTGACTTAATTTTTTTAAATAAAATTTGATTTTAATTGTTTAAGTTTTTAGCATACAAGAAAAAATTTATCATAATTATAAGAGGTTTTTCGAAGTTTGATTAATGTTTTTGTTTTTCCGTCCAGAAGATCACATATTAACATTCAAAAACAGAACCCGGGATAAAAGGAATTGCTTAAATTGTTTAAATTTTTGGGGATTTATCCTTTTTGTATCATAATTTGGAAATTTCCATTTATAAAAAATTTACTATTTTACTTTATTTTACTTATTTTTTCTTATTTTACATTTATTAAATGCATCAAAATTAATAAAATTAAAAAAAGAAAAAAATTAGTGGGGAAAAAGTGAGAGTCTTAGAAAAGGAAATAATGAAGAAAAAAATAAGAAAAGCTCAAATGGGGTTTGTAATAAATTTTTATAAGCCAATTACAAAAAAATAGAAAGTCAAAAAAAAACAATATAAAGTAGAAAAAGCATTACGGGAAATAAAACAAAAATTAAAATTACAGGTGTAAAATTTAAAAAGAATAAAAAACAATCAGGGTTTCCACAGCTTTTCCAAAGAAATACATTATTCCGCCGAAAGAATAGGGTTTGGGTAAGGGTTTTTTTTTGAGTTTGAAGAACTAGAGTTTTCCCGAGAATCAAAAGAATTAAAGAAAAATTTGGAGAAGCCCAAAATAATTTCAGTTAATTTTAATAAAAAGATTTTTATTTAGTTTTTTTGATAAAAAACAATTTATCCCCGAAAGAAAGTTTTTGATTTTTTTCACAGCAAATCAAAAGATCCAGAGAAAAAAATGATAGGGGAAAAAGTGAAAAAAATCATAAAAGAATCAAAGGGTAAAAAAAAGGGGGTTTAATGAATTTTTTTGCAAAAATGAAAGAAAAACAAAACAAATTTTTATCTGAAGAAAAAGGGGAAGAAAATTTTTTAGCTAAGTCGGAAAAAAATTATAAAAAAAAATATAAGAAACATTAAAAATATTAAAAAATCTGGAAAATATAGGGGAAAAGGAATAAGAAAAAAACCCCTATAAAGTTTCACCAAATGGCAAATGGTAATTTAATTTTTTAACCCTTAAAAAAACTTTATGTCAAAAAAAAATTTAAATTGAAAGGAATAGAATAATGAAAAGAAATTAACCAAAAAAGTAGATGTGTTTAAAATTGATTTGTTAAAAAAGATAACAATAAAAAAGCATTAAATTCATTAAAGAAAAAATATTCAAAATTAAAAAAAAAAATCGGTTTTCCTATAAATAAAAGTTATGAAATGTAAAAAATTAATTAGGGGAAAGGGTTTATGACTTTTCTTAAATCCAAAGAATTGGTTAAATGATTTGGGAGTTAATTTTGTGGTCATTGATGCGGGAAAATAATAAGAAGAACTAAAAAATAAAGTTTTAGATAATTTGAACTTTTTAAAAATAAAAAAAATTGTTACCAAACAACATAAAAAGTTATAAAAAAATTTTTCTTAAATTTAATTTTAATTAAAGTTTTAAAAAATTTAGTTTTAATTTTTATAAAATGGAACAAAAAATAATATTAAGTTTTTGAAACAGTTTAAAAATAATAAAAATAAAAGAGTGATTTTACAATAGATTTTGTCGTTTTTATTTTAGATAAAAATAAAACTTATGTTAGTTTGGTATTTTTAACACTATGACCTTTTTTGGATAATTTAGTGATGAATTGACAAAAAAAATTCTTTTTCATAATGGTAAGGTTTGGGAAAAATATTATATTTACAATGGTTCTTACAGTTACACAGATATTTAAAAATTTATTTGGGAACATTAATAAGTAAGGGATTTTGAAATTTTATAAATCAGAAATTGTCCAATAAGTTTGGAATTTGATTTAAGTATTTTTAAAATTTTTTTTTAAATTAAGATAATTTTAAGTTGGATTTGGAAACACAAAAATTTTTATCATTGCTTTGGTTTTTTTGAAAAAAAAAAATTTGACAATCTGAAAGGGGAACTAAAACACCAAATATAAATAACTCTGTGGTACAAATTTTCATTCATTGTGATCTTATTGATAAATTATTTTTTGGGTTTTTTTCAGTGATATTATCTAGCTTTAAGTACTGAATTTAAAAAAAAACTTTTTTTCCTTTACAAAAGAACCACAAAGGTTGGATATTCGAAATTAATAAAATAATATAAATTCAAATTTGAATTTTATATTACGATGTATTTTTTAGAATAATTAAATTTTAAAAAGGTTAAACAAGTTTTTTCCTAATTTTAAAAAAAATTAATTAAACTAAAGTTTTTTTTTAAATTTAATTTTAAAAATTTTTTAAAAATTTTTTTTATTATAAGTCAAAAAAAATTTAGACACAAATTGAATATTTTTTATGGTATGCTACCGGGGAAAAAAAACTACACAAACGGTACTTTGACACTTTAACAATTGTTTTCAAGCGGGTGCATCTTCAATTAGAAACTGGGAAAAAAAGCTTTGGGGAAAAGAGGAAAAGCAGACTTGAAAGTGGAACCCCAAAAAGGTTGGGAACAGAATTAAATTTTGTGCAGCAAAATTTTTGGAAGCTTCACTGGATACTAATAAAATTGTTGAAAAACTTAAAAAAAAAACCCTCCAGCGTTTGGGAATTTTTAAATTTCCAAGGAATTCAAAAAGAATTACTAAAAATAATAGGAGGGGGAGGATATTTATTGAGAATAATAGAATATTGTCGGATCTGGGAAATTTGCCCCAAAAAAAACGTTTTAAAAAATTTTTTAAAAAAAAAATAAAAAAAAAAAATAAAAAAACTAAAATAAAAACTAAAGTTTTAACTTTTTATAAAAAAATAAAATAATAATATAAAAATGTTTTTAGAAAAAAAACAAATTGTGAAGTGAACTAATCCATTCAATTAGATAAGCTTTAATTCTTCCTAATAATGTTTTTAAACAACAAGAAACGGGAAACATTTACAATTATGATAGAATTCATATTTTTTATTGGTTTATGCTTATTTTTTAAGTATTTTTAAAATAAATAAGCTTCTAAAGGTAATAAAATTCTGATTTAACAAATTGCTTTAATTAATTTTGCAGTTATTAATTGATGTTATGGTTAAACAAAATGGAAAAATTGTTTTTGATTTTAATAATTTTATAAAGGGGAAAATTTTAAGAGTTTGGTTTAACTATCTTTTAAATTATGCAAAACAATGGGAAAAAAATGAAATTTTCTCTTTAGATACTACGCGTTTTGAAGTAGGGTGCCAACTGGAATAATAGTGGTTTCGTATTTGGGGAAAGGAAATTAACCAAGGTGGTGCTGAGGAAATGCTAAAATTTCCCTTAAATAATTATTCATTTTTTAGGGTTTAGAAATAAAATTTTCCTCCAAATCAAATTCAAATAACACTGCGCTGTAGATGATGATGAATTTTTTTTTTTTTTGGTAATGAGCTGATCCGGTAGGTGATTGTAACAAAATTAAATTTAGGGTTCCCCGTTTGTTTTTTTTAATGAATTTGGGTTTGATTAATTATACTGAAAAATTTAAAAAAGCAAGATGGTCATACTTCGGAAATGATGGTGCAATCAAGTACCACAGAGTTTTAATTTCAACTTTGAATAAAAAGCTGGGGGTAACAAAACCACAACTTATTTGTTTTTTTTACAACGACCTGATAAAAGTAAAGCACAAATACAAAAACCCAAAAATTTTTTGTAATTTAAAGTTAAAGCGCAGTGATGATTATAATTTATTTGATTCTTGTCGTCTTGAAGTTGGTAATGGTGTTTTTTATCCGAAACAGAATATAAAATTTAAACAAGAAATTTTTTATGATTAATTAATTATTTTTATAAACAAATAATAAGAACCGGATGTCGCTAAATGACAAAATTTAATTTGTTTTTTTTGGGTTTGTTCATTTTAACTTGAATATAAAAAGGAAGTAACACAGAAGTCCAAGCAATACATTCAATTAATTAAATGCACTTCCCACGAAGAATGTATTTTCGCAATTTTTTTATATGAGGAAACAGTTGAAAAAAAAAATACTATTGGGAAAAGAAATTTTCATTTTTTAAATAAAATAAAAAAAAATTTAAAAATGCTCAAATTTAATTGAATATAAAAGTTAATTACAGAGGACAAAAGAAAAATTTTTTAAAGCTTTTTAAAAATAAAAATCCCCATACTTTTATTTTAAAACTGAACAATTCGTGGAAACTTTCCCCCTTTTTTTAACAAAAACCAAATTTAATCAAAAACAAAAAAAACTGTTTCAATAATAGGATTAGAAATTCAATTTCAAAAAAAAACAAATGTCCAGTCAAGGTCAAAAAGGGGATTTTTAGGGCTTTGGCTGGTTTGTTAGGAAAAACAATTTTTCCAATGGGAGCAAAAAAACTCAAAAATTTAGCCCCTTAGGGTTTTGGGGGCTTTTTTGGGTAGCCATTGGGGTTTGTAAAAATACTTGGAAATGGTATGATTTTAGTAGCTAAAGAAAAAGAAAAAGGGTATCACCTACTTTCACCCCAATAAAAAAAAGAATAGTAGGATCTGGTGATTAAATTTCACAAAAAAAAAAAAAACGGTGGGGTTTTTAGGTTGTTGGCTGCTATTAGGAATACCCTTTTTTTACTCTTTTTTTAAGTGGGGAAAAGGGTTACAGATTGATTCCAACGGAGACTTCAGCGAATTCCTTAGTAAAAAAAAAATAAAATTTATAAACAAACCTATTTCTAACTTTGAAATTTAACAATGGGTAAAACAAAAAAATTAAAACTTTGGGGTTGTTTTGTAGAAATAATTTACTAAATTAAAAGAAAAGGTTTTTAAAGTGGAATTTAAAAATTTGGACGACTCGGGTTTGGCCGGAACACATTGGGTTTGTTACTTTTAAACTTTGTATTTCACCGTTTGGGTTTCCCCCACCAAAAAAAGTAAATTTAATATTACCAAAGTAAAAACACAATGTTTAAAAATCAAGCAAAACAAGTATGCTTTGCGGATATTGTTGTTTTTTTTTTCATTAAAAAAGTTCAAGATAAAGCCGTTTTATGATTTTTTGTTAAAATACTAAAAATTTTTAATCAAAAAGTTAAAATGAACAAATATTATAAATTTTTTTAAAAAAAAAAGGACATTTTATTTAACTGGATAATTAATTAAAGGGAAATTCAAAAATAAAATGAAAAAGTAATAAAATTAGAAAAACAAAAAGAAAGGGAATTAATAAAAAAACCTCCCTTGTTTTTAACAAGTTATACCCAAGATACCCCGGGGGGATTTTTTCAATGGAAAAATTTTAAAAAGTAGTCCTGGTTTAGTTCAAATGTTTAAAAATTTAAAAATTAAACAAATTGCATCTTAATTATTTTTTGGATGATTAAAATTTAAAAAAGGAGAAGCTAAATTACAATTTTTTAAAAAAAAAGAAAATGTAATTCTTCAAAGTTATAATGTAAAAAAATAAAAGAAAAAAAGAATCTATTTCTATTAAATTTTGCAAAGAATTTAAAAGGGTGATGTTTTTTATATTAATTCTTTTAAAAGTTTCGAATATTCGTTAACAATTTAGGTTCTTTTAAATTTTAAAATTAATTTAAATTTTAAATTTTGAAAAATAAATTTTCAATAAAACAGAAAATATCTTTTTTCGTCTAAATATAAAGATGTTTATTATAAAATAAAATGGGGAAAAATTGTGTTTTTAGAACGAATAAATTTAAAGGTGTGATTACTTTGGTTGAATTAAACAAAAATATCTTTGTAATTTTTATGAACTATTGTTTTCTAACAAACAAGTTTTTTTTTCCTTTACATTTTTTTAAATTAACTTGTTTTCTAAAATATGAAAATTTTATTCTTAATCCGACAAAATTTAAAAAATGGGAATGCGGCAGCTTCTCTTTAAATTTTCCAATTACTTTTTTAAAATTTTTATCAAAATAAATTTTGAAAACTATCGTAACAAATTTTCAAATAAATTTTTTGTCCCCCTTTTAAAAATCTTATATTTCCCTTTGGTTTTTATTTTATAAATAATAATCAGTGTCAGTGAATAGTAAATTTCAAAACCCTGTACTTTTCTTTAAAGTAATTATAATGAAAAATATACATTAAATATTTTGATAAAACTAGAATGCACATTCCAAAATAAAAAGGTCTGTTTAATAACAAACTTTCTTTTATTCTATGAATACCAAAAAGGGTTTGAGTTAAACATTAATTAAACAAAGAAGGTTTGGCTATGTATTTTAAAATATTTTTTTCATGAGTTTAATTTAATATAAAACCCCCTGCGTAAAAATTTTCCCCTCGTCCCACCCAAAACAGAATTGTTCTTAAATTAAAAAAGTTTTTTCAAATGAAATTTTTTGCTTTAGATCTTTTATGAGTATTAAAATCAATAAATTTTTTAACCAAGGACTTTCGTCTAAAGTTAATATTTTATGGTATTTTTGTTACTTTTAACCCTCATTGTGATATAGTTCAAGATTTTTATAATGAACTACATAATTGTTTTTTCATTATAGTTGGAAAGATTTTTTTACAATAACTTTTTCCTATTCAAATTCTGTTTTAATATTTATAACTATAAATCAAGAAAGCATTGATCTGGTATTTTAATTTTTCTGGAGTTAAAGGATAATCGTTTGAGGTTTTATGTAATGCTTTCACGGATATACAAGATCACATTCAACAATAAGGTAGATTACCTTTTGCAATTAATTCCTTGAATTTGTTTTTCGATATAAAATTTACAGTTACCAGAGGGTAAAGTTTGACACATTGTCCCAACCGTAAAGGTTATTGGCGTCGAGTACATAATGTAGTTGGGGGGCTTTCTCTTTTGAATTATAATCCTCATATATATCTGTTGCTATTACTGGTATCTGTTGAAATATAACTTATTCCTCCCTCAGTCCCTTTCATATAAGATACATATCAAATCAGTTAGTTAATATCGGCTTAATTCCAGTCAATTTTTAACATTGCATCCCTAAGCTAAACCAGATCTACTAAATAATGACAAGGATCTAATTTGTAGTACCTAAACAAAGTGTTCCTAAATTTTCGACTACAGCAAGCTAAAAGTATTACGCCATTTTTAAATAAATCAGATATTCCACCTCCATGGGGGATATGGGTATGGTGATCCAAATATTTTTAGCATGGTCAGATCGTTGTCATATATATGTGTTCAATTTAAATTGAATAAAACTCATCTTTAGAAGGTATTTTCTGTTTCTTTAAATTTTTTTAAATAAACCATGTTGATCATATGGATAAACACCTTTTGTCTTTAATCATTCAACATTCTCACAATTAAATTCAGTTAATGTGTAATTAAATTCTGGAATATTTTTAGTTAGCCAATGATTGAACTTAAATGGAATGGAATCAAATAAAGACCAGTCATAACTCAGAAATGCCATATAGCTTTCCATATTGTTAGAATAACATTAATTACTTTTTGAAATTTCCCTATTTGGTGCATAATAAAAGACCGCATACCGCTTAAATTAGAACAATATCAGAATTTTATGTGTTAGTTAAAAATTAATATTACATTCGGATTTTGACACTTCCACTGAATTTCCTGATATATGACATGATCACGTACAGGCAATTCACCTTCTATAGAGTTCTTCTTTCACAGATAGACCAAACTTTGTTTTTTCAATCAGCCACTTCATCTTTTTTAGACCAATCTTATGTCTTTGTTAAAGTGCTCTTTAAATATTTCTTACAATAATTCCCTTCCTCAAGGCCTTTTGTCAATAAAGCCCGCGTAACTTAGAAACTTGCCATTAAGCTCTATATAAATCTAGGTTTTGGTTTAGTTAATATTTCTCGGGTCATAGCAACAACAACTTTATATCCGTAACCACAAATCTATAATGGATGTTGATTGGTTCATAAATGAAGATTCAGTTTGATGGTAAAGCAAGTTAAACTGTCTTAGTTTTGATTCAAAATCAGCATAAATTACAAATGGTACTGGGGGATACACTATGAAAATTTTTAAATTGTACTTTACTTCCCTCTTTTGGCATTTTTGACACCTTGGGTACCATTAATAGCTAAACAATTTGGAATAGTTCATTAATGTCTTTCTGTGTGCAGTGTATGCAGTCAAGATCTACAAAAATGTTTCTTGCTTTGTATTTTTGTTTGTTATTCATTAATCTATTAAAGTCTTTTATCCAAACATAATTTTTACTACATTTCTGGGAGGCTTACAGTCAGCATCAATTATTTTTATCATATTTATTTTATCATTAGTACTTAGCAACATGACCACAGTGTTCTTCCGTATTGGATATTTTGATATGTACTAATGGGATCTAATACAATTTCTTCATATCCAAATATAATAAATGATATTTCATTTAAACTTCTATTTAAGGTATCTTGATTTAATGTAACAGGAAATTTAATTCATATAATCATGACCGTTTATATGTTTTTTATAATTTGAAAACTCTTTCAGAATGTTTGTTACACGGAAATATATAAGCAAATGACACCATCTAAATAAATTATTCATTATCATCGTTCTTTAATTTATTAATCCTTTTCAATTGTTGGGGGGGGATGGGTGGTAATTCTAAATATCCTGAAGCAGCCATTGACGATACTTGTATCTATGATATAATGAGCATCAACTGACTCTATCTCCAGCCACTTCCGTAAAATCCAATTACCAATGCCTATATAATTATTTCATCAAAAGGCTGATGTAAGTTTTTTTTATTTATTTGGGTGGTTAAGACTTTCTAAAGCCTTTGGATTGAAAATAATCTGATATAAATTGTATCAGTTTTCTATCCATTTTGGCAAAATTTATTTTAAAACAACGTTTTATGTATACTTTTAAAGTTTTAAGTTCAGAACTAGAGTATTTCATTAAGAGTCGTTTATAGTAAATATCAATGATTTTTGGAATCTTGTCTATTGTAATTTTAATTTTAAATTCTATATATTGTTTTGTAGATCTCTCAATTTCCAGCTTATATATTATATTAGAAAATAAAATGCGTTAAGCCAAAAAAGGATTAAAAAAATAATTTAAAAAAATATTAAAAAAAAATAATAAAATAAAATAAAGTTTTAAATTATCTTTAAGAAAGAATAAAATAATTTAAATTTTAGATCTTTTTCCATTATTTTGTGATATTCACATTTACTACCTCGGTTGTCCCTCCTTTGCAGCACATTGTTATTAACCCAGAATTAATACCAGGTCCTAGACGCTGCATAATTGGCTTTTAAAAATGTCTTTTCGTCATATAGTATCACAGTCGGTTACAATAACATTTTAGGATTGTTTTCGAATATAATTTTGTCCTGGGACAATCACATAATCTATCAGCATTTCTCTCAGTTAATAGACACCATAGTTCCATTTCAAATAAATGATTTTTAAAAGATAAGATCTATAAACATTTTGTAATTATCAATGACAGATTTTTACATTCATCGCTAACTATTGATCAAGTTTAGATTTAAATAACATTTCTTCTTGTTTAAGAACATTCTATATGAAATTTTGTCTGGATCCATTATTTCTCCTAAAGTCAGATAATGTTGGGCATAATCATTCTATCTACCTTTCAATTAACCATCTATATATATATAACTTAAGAAAAAATAATCTTTAAAAAACGCCCTAATGGGAAATTATATGGATGTGAGAAATTTTTTTATATTATCTATATCTTTTGAATAAGATTAAAAGGTCCCATTTTTTGCTTAAATTGTTAGCAACTGAGAAAATTTAATACCTTCTTGAAGACATTCTGTTTTAACCATTCTCGTTAATATTGTGTAGTTTTTTCGAAATAATATATCAACTTTGTTTTTCTTCCGTTCTTTTCTTTTTTTGATAATTCCTTTAAAAACTATTTCTGGGTCGGTTTTAACATAAACAAAACCATCAATTGGATTTTTTTTCCGTAAGGTTTTAATAATATGTCAGTAAGAAAGATTGTAATCTCCTCAATCGGGGTGCATTTATAACACCAATATCGTGATGTTGTTTGTAAAAACGTTACGGTTAGGTAAAATAACAACGTTCAGACAGAACACAATCAAACAGTTTTAGCAGAAGATAACATTTTTATATGACTGTTTTAAAGTTGTAGCTGAAAAGAAATAAAGATTGGAAGGTTCATGAGCAGCCAAATTCAAAAAAGGTTATATGAATTATAACTTGCGAACTGGAACCTCGGTTGCACGGGATCCATAACTGTTTGCGCCATTCGTGAATTGGTTTTCTGGAATTATATTAAAATTAATTATATTCCTTTAATGATATCTAAAACCTGTACTTTTCCTGATGCAAATTACATCAACTGATATAATTTATTCTCATTTATATAAATTACGTATAGAAAAATCTTTAATATATCTTTAAATAAATCCTTTAAAATCATTAATAACCGTTACTACAACTCTTCTCTATTTTACTTTTATAACCGTTAAGGGATTGAATATGTATGCTTTCAAGGGTGTTGAAAAATTTTTTTCTTCTGCTTTCTAATAGTATTGTAAAAATATCCTGAATAACTTTATTTGATCTTCTTTATTTACTTTTCCAATCCGTGCTTTTGTATAAGTTGTTTTTATTTTGTGATGATGGTTTTTAAAAATAAATTCTTTCTTTCGTCAAGTTTTAGTCTGTTTACGTATATATGGTAGATTACTGATGAACAGCACCAGCAACTGCTACAAATACAGAATACTGGAACAAGTGCTAATGCAGCTGAACAACCAAAGACACCAGCTGTAATATATAACCCAGTACTTCTCTCCACAAAATTTATAACTTTTTTCTGTAAGCAGCAGCAGTTATTAAGTGAATAATTAATTGATCCAATTGTTTCTATGCCATTATTATGAAAATAAGATTTTTAGTGCGCATTTATATAATTAAACTTTTTATATTCTATTAAATTTCTTTCACTCCTAACTGTACCCAACTATTAAATTTTTCATGTAACCTTTCCATTTGACTAAAGCCATGGGTGGGCTTTGATAGTCTCGTCTAATAATTTTTTCCTATTCTAAAACTTCTTGTGTAGTAGGTAAAAGTTTCGTGTTCATAAAATAACCATGAATTATTTCATCATTTTAATCTTTATAGTGTATGTTCGGGTTTTGTATTATATTTTATAAATTATAAATGATTTCCCTCTGTCCATTGGTGTATATCCTTTTTCAAAATTCTTGTAGTTTTTACTTAACTAACTCGATCACTACCAATTTTAAATTTTGCTGTAACGCTTGTATCTTTAAATCACCATATAAATTATAGTAAACAATAACCCTTATTTAAGTTTTTACTAGACTTCGGTTGGGTGCAAGTTTTATAAAAATGTTTTGTTTTGTTATATTTATCACCCATATCCTGCAAATTTTTAAAAGTAAATTATTATTTGCTGTAAAATATTTTCCACATTTTCTTTTTAAACTTCTATAAATCTTTCTATACTCTACACCTTCCTTCATTAAATGTATGATACATAATTAAGCTTATTTTTTATTCACAAATGATTCAAACTTTTTTATTATAAAAATCTTTTCCGCATCGTACCCATAAATTTACTGGAAATCGTCCCTTCGACTAAAATTATTTTTTCAAATGGCTTCATTAACAGATCCTCCAGTTTTATTCTAATGAATAACCCAAGCATATTTACTAAATATATCAATAACGGGTAACAGTAACTTTACTCCATTATTGTTATTTTGAAAAAAGCGTGCATGTCAACTAATTCAGCTGACAGTATCATCAATGTCATTAACTATCACTCTTCGTTTCCTAAATTTTCTTTTAATTGGTTTGTGTAATTCTTCTGCTAATTCATCGCTCCAGCGGTAGCTCAGAGTTACCGGCTCTGCAGTGATTCCGGGGGTATACTCTACCCCCTTTTCCCGTTTTTTGACTTTCGTTTTTGTCCCAACCCAAGTTTGTATTTCGTTTTGATAGCTGGTTTTACAACTAAATGTTTTGCAATCTTTTCTCCAAATGTTTTTGATTTAGTTTTATTTAAATTGGAAAGCATTTGCTTATCACATGTACCCTTTTTTACACCACTGTCATAGCAAAAATCATGGTCCATACATACTGCATCCAGTTCATTGACAGGGGGTCCATTATCTAGGGGATTTCCTGGCCCACAATAATTATATCCTGGAAGTGTTAAACCTTTCTTAGGTAATAAAGGTAACATTGCTTTGTGAATATCTAAATTACCCCCTGTACTTCTAACAAACTTTGATTTCATTTTTCCGCAAGATGAACAAGTAGCCCTTATCATTTTTCTCCCGTTTTTTGTTGTAACATAATGAGGATTTATATTATCAGTAAATCTTCTTTCTTTCAAACAATATATTTTATTCTGTAAACTCATCTATATCATATGTATTTAAAATTTCTTAGTTGGTTTAAAACCTGTGGATTTTAAATTGTCCGGCATTGGTCAGTCCGGACCAAGGGTTAAAAGGTCAAGTGGGGTTAGATTGACTTCGCACAAACAATTCTTATACTACTGATGATGCTACACAACAAATAGCAAAGCCCTAGGCTTTGTGGTTTGGACAAGAAGATTTTCAAAGTTTTTCCCTATATAAGTCTATATAAACCATGTGACCCCCAGGGCGGGGCCATGTTTGACCCTAGGGGGATAATTTGAACAATCTGAGTAGAAGACCACTAGGTGATGTCACATGCAAAATATCAAAGCCCTAGGCCCTGTGGTTTTGGACAAGAAGATTTTCAAAGTTTTTCCCAATATAAGTCTATATAAACCATGTGACCCCCAGGGCGAGGCCATATTTGACCCTAGGGGGATAATTTGAACAATCTGAGTAGAAGACCACTAGATGATGTCACCTGCAAAATATCAAAGCCCTAGGCCCTGTGGTTTTGGACAAGAGGTTTTTCAAAGTTTTTCCCTATATAAGTCTATATAAACCATGTGACCCCGGGGCGGGGCCATATTTGACCCCAGGGATATAATTTGAATCATCTTGGTAGAGGACCACTAGATGATGCTTCATACCAAATATCAAAGCTCTAGGCTCTGTGGTTTTGGACAAGAAGATTTTCAAAATGTTTCCCTATATAAATCTATGTAAATTATAAAAATAAACAAAGGGCCATAACTCACTCAATAATTGTTGAACCAGTCTGATTTTCAGGGGGACACAACTAGGGTATAATACATCATTCTGACAGGAAAGTACTTAATACGTTATCCCTTTATTCTGAATAAGTTAAATCTGATAAAATCAAGGTGCCAATAAAGCAAATGATGAACAAAACTGCCATCAATAGCAAAGGCTGTCGTATAGATGGAAGACGATCAATTTACAAAAAAAAAACGTACTTTGAAATCATTTAAATTCGCTGGCATGAAATTTCGCGCAAACGTGAAGAAGGACTGTTTCGCGCAGGCTTAAAATCGCGCATTTTCAATTTTAGAAAGGGAAAAATATAATAAAAAAATAATAATAGCGCGGTCATAAATTCGCGCATCGGTCCTCGCGTGAAATATAAGGAAAATTCGTCCTACGCGAATAAAAATGATTTCACAGTATTTACAAAAAACAACAACAACAACAACAACAAAAACCTAACAAAACAAGTTCAATAAGTGACTAGAACTAAACAGCTTTGTCAGTCTATCAATTACAATTAGGATTGAGTAAAACAAAGAAATGCAAATAACAATTATTGTCTTATTTAGCTGTTGAACCATAGTATGTCTGATTAGAAAGACGAACGTGCTTATCATTCAGAATTCAGTTTATCATGTATACCAGGCGTCTGAATATTTTAGGATCCATCTTTTATCTATATGCATATATTTCACCCTACTCAGCCATTCAGACAAATATTTTTTAAGGAAGAAGATATAATATTCTATGTCTAAAACAAAGAAAGACTGACAAAACAAAACAAAGCAGAAAATACAAATACAGATGATAATAACACGCATATGCTGCACACAGTGGAACCTGCATGAATAGATATTTCTTGAACACAGCTTTGTAACTATCTAATCAATTAGTTATTACGTAGACATAGCATCACGATTGAAACCTGTCTCTCCTGATACTTTACGTATGAAGCCAATAATATCAGCTACTGCACGAGTGTTCATTTCACAATCGTACATTCCTTTCCCTGTCAAAAATGCTAAGTCATAAATTCCTCGAAGTGCCTTGAACCCAGGACCTGCAAGTACTTGGTTACTGGTCTGAGTAGGTAGTGCGTGTTCGTTTTTGTGATGGAAAATCAACAAAGCAGTGTTTTCCATTTCTGAAAAGAAAAGAAACAGAATGCTTGATGGATACCTTTTAAATGAGATATTCAAACAACACAGTGTTGGAGATTCCATACTTGCAGGAAAATGGGTGTGTGATAGCTTTCATTTGTGTTTCTGTTAGGTTAGCCTCTTATGTCAATTTGCGGATACTTGAAAAAAAAAAACAACAGGTCTGCGGCTTTAAATGTGTTGATTCTATTCTAAATACTGTATTCCATTTTTGTACATTTATGTTAATAGCTTTAAAATTTGTTATTTTGACCGCATGATCTCATATTTTGAACCACCCACTACAAATATACACGATATATTACCCCGTATATAAACAGCAAACGCTTCAGGATCGGTCCTTTTCCTGCATATTCCAAGAACGAGAGGTAGACAGATCAATGTTTTTAAAATTATACATTAAGAAAATAAAACAAGGGTGTACCAAGGGGGTATAAATTATACGTAAAGGAAAGTGGGAGAGGGTACCACTAGTGGGGTACGGGGGACCTTCTCCAAGAAAAATTGAAATATTGATTTCATTTGGTGCAGTCCGGCTGTTTTTTAGGGTGGTACTTTGACTAAAAAAGTTATACGCACGTGCGTTTTGTGCGTAACGGTAGTTACGCCCTTGTAAAATGTACATGTTTAAAACTTTTAAAATTGATTTTTATTCTATTGTATTTTATCGTTAGATCTTTACCATTTTTACTGCAGTATGATTTCGGAAAATGAAGGTACTGAACGCTTTACCTCAGTTAAACTTGCATTACCTGAGTTAAACTTGCTTTACAGTAAATATTTGGCAACTAGTCATCAAGGTGACTTCATATAAATAATAACAATAATAAAAGCAAAACCATGAACAGGCAAACAATGTAGCTTTACGATCAGAATTCATGAATATTAATATTTTGTTTTGCTCTTTTCCATAACTTATACAAACTGAGCATGCCTTCACGAAAACGGGCCCGTACATCACAAAGAGCTCCGCATATATCGTCGGATGGAAACAAGGGTCAGGTTCGTCCATCGGATCAAGGAACATCGAAATTTGGCCAGCCGAAAAATGTGTTACTTTCAGGGTGAGTGGTCGTTCATAAAGTGGCCCAGACATTTTCAAAGATATAACATATTTAGAACTTGTACCAATTATTTTAGCATTTCATATATGGGGCAAAAAGGTAAAAAGTACAAAAATAATTTTACATTCGGACAATGAGGCATTACAACTTCCTTTAAACGGTCCAAGAAAACCACAACAGGAATAGCATGCTGTTGTAAAATATTTCAAGGTTTTAGATGACTTAATAAGCTACTTTATACACTGAGACATCTACTTCAATATGCTTTGCCTGTTGTGGCTGGTGTGTTCGAGTCGTGTTGCAATGCTGTCCAACTTTAGGAGCGCAATAATATTCCGCTAAAGAACAAATTTTGGAAGGGAAAACTATA
>NW_026460368.1:0-5447 GCF_021730395.1 Mercenaria mercenaria | reverse complement strand
ATTCTTTTTTTTTTTTGTTCACTTATAATATTTTTTATTGAATTACTTCCCTTTTATGTTACTAGAAGAAATATGTTATTTTGTACATCTTTTATTATTAGCCGTAGGTAAAAACCGAGACCACTTTTCTTTGGTACAACATGGATGGTACCTGCAAAGTTAAGGTGTATTTTGACACATCTGTACCTGTTAATAATTTTAGTGGACTAAGAGTTTTTCGGGGAATTTCTTCCTTTGTTGTCATTTTCCTTAGGACTTCAACAGTAAAGTTCTTTAAATTTTGCTCCCATCCTCTGATATTTGACTTTATCAAAACCTTTGGGGGCCTCCGTGGCCGAGTGGTTAAGGTTGCTGACTTCAAATCACTTGCCCCTCATCCATGTGGGTTCGAGCCTCACTCGGGACGTTGTATTCTTCATGTGAGGAAGCCATCCAGCTGGCTTACGGAAGGTCGGTGGTTCTACCCAGGTGCCCACTCGTGATGAAATAATGCACGGAGGGGCACGGAGGGGCACGTGGGGTCTTCCTCCACCATTAAAGCTGGAATGTCGCCATATGACCTATCATGTGTCGGTGCGACGTTAAATAAAAAAAAAATCAAAACTTTTAACAAAAAATCTAAGTTAAAAGGGACATAGACTTCGATAGTAAATAACTATTTCAAGTTTAAAGTCAATAGCTTTGATAGTAACAGAGACATTTGACTTTATCAAAAACTTTAACCAAAAATTCTAATTTAAAAGAGGGCATTATTCTGTCAAAATTCAAATCAGAGTTATAGGGATTGTTTCTCCCGGTGTAGACTTTGATAGTAAATAAGTATTTTAAGTTTCAGGTCAATAGCTTTGGTAGTGACAGATATATTTGACTTTATCAAGAACTTTAACCAAAAACTCTAAGTTAAAAAGGGGCATAATTCTGTCAAAATTCAAATCAGAGTTATAGGGATTATTTCTCCTGGTGTAAAGTCAATAGCTTTGATAGTAACAGAGACATTTGACTTTATCAAAAACTTTAACCAAAAATTCTAATTTAAAAGAGGGCATTATTCTATCAAAATTCAAATCAGAGTAATGCAGATTGTTTTTCCTGGTGTGGACTTCGATAGTAAATAATTATTTTAAGTTTCAAGTCAATAGCTTTGATAGTAACAGAGATATTTGACTTTATTTAAAACTTTAACCATAAATTCTAAGTTAAAAGGGGCATAGTTCTATCAAAATTCAATCAGAGTTATGGGGATTATTTTTCCTGGTGTAGACTCCGATAGTAAATAACTATTATAAGTTTCAAGTCAATAGCTTTGATAGTAACAGAGATATTTGACTTTATCAAAAACTATGACCAAAAATGCTAAATTAGAAAGGGGCATAATTCTGTAAAAATTCAATCAGAGTTATGGGGATTGTTCTTCCTTGTGAAGACTTTGATAGTAAATAAGCATTTTAAGTTTCAGGTCAATAGCTTTGACAGTAACAGAGATATTTGACTTTATCAAAAATTTTAACCAACGGAGACGCCGACGCCGACACCGGAGCGAATGCAATAGCTTTACTTTTTCTTCGAAAAATCGAGCTAAAACAGGCACATCCAAATTTTATATCACCTACCGCATAGTGATGATATAATAACTCAAACCCTATTGCCGTTATAAACTCTTTTTCATATCGCGCATAATATAATTAAACTATGTTGAGACGGTCCCCTTGAAAAATTTATCGCCTTAGGTGTCCACAGTCCACGTAGACTTAATCCGTAAATGTCTATTAAGCGCTAACGTTACAAAGATGATATTACTCTTATAAAAACACGTTAATCCTAATTTCTATAGAACGCGTGGGAGAGTTTTCAATAATTGCAGTTTTTATGTCACGTGGTCTAAGTCGGATAGACAACTCGTGCCGTTGTCTACGGGATATATACAACTCGCTTTGCTCGTTGTATATATCCCGTAGACAACGGCACTCGTTGTCTATCCTATACATAGATAATTTATCAAAATAGAAGATTTATGCAACACTCTGCCTGATTGGACGAGAGTGTCAATTGCTTTCACTCGGTTGATTGTGCTACGCTGAGTGAAATGTAGACAAAGCGTTTATCCTAAACGACGCTGTTCACAGTTTTAAAGCTAACTTTGGCTCAGTATATTTAGCAAGAATATTGATATATCTCAAAATGATAAGTAAGTTTAATAAATATGATAAAAACCTGTTCAAATACCAACATATATCAAATTAAAGAAAGAGCTGAATACGGTCTGCGTATCACATGAATAAAGGTGTGATAAGAGTCTTTTATGTAGAGAAGTGCTTTTTAAAAGATTTTCCTTGTTACTATTGTCGTCTGTATATGAAATGTTTCTTGCTTTTGTGACTTATTCAGATTGCATATTAAAATGAGTACTTGTTTGCTTTGATATATTTGTTATAAATTATTTAACTGATTTATAATATATGAATATTTTTCTTTAGTATGGTATGTAAATATGAACTCAGTTGAAATCTGTTTTATTATGTATATGCTATATAATGACTGAATCTCATTACACTGAAGTGAAGGTACGCTGCATACAGTTTATCTATGTGATATGACTACGGTCAAACTTTGCTTATGAAACAGAAATATTGAAATAATTAAAATTGTATGTTTTGCTTGACCTTCACTTTTTTATAGGTGTGACGTCATTGTCCAAAGATTCTTGAATAGCGAATATGCATTTGTTAAAGTGGGATCAGTTGGCCTATTTTAGAAATAAATAAAAATAAGAAATAAAAAAAATGCTTTAATTGATTTTTTCTCATGTATTCTAATCAAACTTGATTTGTAGCAATTTTATTAGGCCCGCAGCCAACTTTGTTCAGCTGGGACATTTTACCCCTTTTAGGGGCTGCTAGAGCTAAAACTAGAAATGCTTTTATACAGCGTCTCAAGAACAGCTTGGTGGATCTTTGTCATACTTGGTCTGGAGCATCATAATAAGGTCCTCTTCCAAATTTATTTATATAGGAACTTGGGCCCTATTAGGGACCACTATAGCTAAAAGTAGATATGCCTTTCTTCGCATTAACCACTAAAATGTAATGGATTTTTATCAAACTCGATGTGTAACAATATCGTAAGGTCTCCTGCTATTTTGTTACAAATGGAGATAGGGACCAATTTAGCTAAAAATATAAACACGTTTAATGACCTCTTCTCATGAACCGCTTCATGAATCTTCATCAAACTACTGCTGCAATTATTCGTCTAAGGATAAACGAAACAAAATTGCAACCCTACGAAACCTTTGCGAAAAATTAAAAGAGAACCATTTAAATTGTTAAAGTGCGGTGTTTAGTTTTGCAGTTTGAAAAATGTTAGATGAAAGATGAATGTTAGATGAAAAATTCATAAACTTCTTTCCTTATTACAATTCGCCGACCATCATTTTTAAAGATATTTCTTGTTTTAATTCTATACTAGTTAAACTGCTTATTACTGATCACTGCAACTGACTCAAAGTACTTTGTTAATGAACGTTAAATTTTAGTAAATCATGTATTTGGAGAAGACAGAATTCAAGCATACTAACACGCATATTTTCATATGGGTAAATAAGCATTAATGGTACAAGAATAATATTTCTGTTACGAATTCTAATTTCTATAGAACGCATGTGACAGTTTTGAGTGATAACAGTTTTACGCCATGTTGTCAAAGTCTGATTGACAAACGCGTGACCGCGTCTATTCGATATATACCCTCTCTGCGCTCTGGTATATATTGAATAGACACGATCACTCGTTGTCTACCCTATACTTAAGAAATAATTTATAGCAAAACATGTTATTAAGTAAAATATTTCATGAAATTTAAAAGCGCTATTTCTTGATGCGTACATGGCGCTAAATATCACGTTGACGTGACGTCAACATAACATCGTTGTGATGATTAAAGCATTCTTAGCCATATTAGAATTATATTTCACGTAGCAGTATTCAATAAATCTGGACCAATGTGGTGACTACTTGTGTGATACTTGAATCGTGACCGTTGTCAAATGCGCACGTTCAGCTCGTGTTTTAGTTCATGTCGTCGCGCATATACAAGAATTAAGTATATGCTGAAGTCGATTAAAAAAAACATGAACAGACATTTCTTTTAATTTACGTACTTTTAATTATTTTATTATTTTTTATTTTATTTTATTTTTTTTTTATTGTTAAAACCATTGTCGACTTTTATTCTTGTATACGTTTCTCGAAATCTTTTATTAAATAGTTATAGCTCGTCAAGATCAAACTACATCCAGTTATTCCACCGAAATTACACTTGATAGGCTGCAATCTAGGGTTCGGCGATCGACGCCACCATATGAAAACTTTATATTACCTCTACGTCATTTACGTTTGCGTTTTGCAATGTATTTTAAATACTAATACATTTGTTTATCCTTTGTGTAGCGCAGAAAAAAATGCCAACTTAATATCCTAGTATGGCGTAATTTTAAAATTAGGCGATACTGTGACAGGAAAGGCCGTACCGGCGACAGTAACCATCAAAACAAATCAACACCCTTTACAATATTTACAAATTTATTTACATAAGATGATTATTAACAATGAATAGATATGAAAAGAAAAAAAAAAACTGATTATAAGAAAGAAAAAAAAAAAGTTCAGTATCTCTAGATACAAAAGTTCTTATAGTCCATTCTAATCTGACGTGACACAGGTCTTTAATGTAATTGTGAACTTTAAGTAGCACAAACAAAACATAGCTTCTAAATTCAAAATACAGTCCCTTTAAACCGTGAATACGTTGATTCCGTGTTGGCTCCCTATGGTGGTAGGTGATTGCATCCCTGAGCTGACTTCAGAGGATAACAAAAATCATCGTCTTTGCGGTTTACGGCACAACCATGGGACGAAAGCTCTGCGCTGGGAATATCACATCCAGGCGAGTGAAGACAAGTGAACCTCGGGGCATTGTACTTCCGGGTTATGACATCACCAGGTAAAATCGTCTGGCGGAAGAAGCTAAAATATATAACATATGGTAAGCACCATAGCAAAACAAAAAGTCAGGGCATAAAACTGCTCCTTTGGGTACACCATACCTCCGTAGGCTCCCATAAATAATACGTGCTACTTATACAAAATATATGTGCTACTAAGTTCAAACGTCACATGATTAAAATACGTCACTTATTACTTCCATTATTACCCAAAATTAATTACTTACTTAAAAGACTAAAGTTAAAGTATGAAAAAGATATGAAAAGTATATGATGAAACATTATAGTAATGGAAATGATAAACTGCAGCTATTATTTACAACTACAAATTAACAAAATTCAATATAAATCAAACGTTATATGATAGTTGGCATCCATAATATATCTATGCCATACACTACAACGGACATTAATTAGATGTGCTATAGACTGGCACACAATTAATTAC
>NW_026460367.1:0-19197 GCF_021730395.1 Mercenaria mercenaria | reverse complement strand
TCCTAAACCCCTTGAAGGTATTTTCTTCAAACTTGTCCAATGAATAACCTCATCAAGAACTCATGAGTCAGCCATGTCACTCAAGGTCAAGGTCAACCACTTGGAAGGGCCAAAGGTTTCAGCTCTTGTACTCCTAAACCCCTTAAGATTTTTCATGAAACTTAGGTCAAATGAGCACCTCATCAAGACGTTTGTGCAGAATTCATGCGAGTCAGAGCCTGTCAGTTCAAGTCAAGGTCACAGCTAAAATCAAAGGTTTTTAAAACCCTTTCACTATCCATAGTAGTGGGCGGGGGAGTTTGCTGTCTTTTCAGACTGCCCTGTTTCAATGGGGCCAATTGGCACCCTTTTGGGGCCAACTCGAGCTAAAAAAAGAAATTACCCTTTATATGACTTTCTTCTGATTAACACTTGTAGATATTCTCAAACTAGTCTGTAACATCATTATAAGGTCCTCTCCAACTGTTACAAATGGGGCACTTGGTTCCTTTAGGCGCACTACACTAAAAGTAGAAATATCTTTTTAAAAAACTTGTTCTCATGAACTGCTTATGGATTCATTAAACTTGATCTTGCTTCAGTGTATGGACGCTCCATCCAAATTTCTTCAAATGGGGGCACCTCGCCCCTTTTAGGGGCCGCTAGAGCTACAAAAAGAAATACCTTTAAACAACTTCTTTCATGAACTGCTCAATGGATCTTCACTAAACTTGGTTTGAAGCATCATTTTAAGGTCTTCTTCCAAATTTGTTCGAAGTGGCCACAAGAGCTAAAAATAGAAACACCATTAAACGATTTGATCTCATGAATCACTTGATAAGTTCATCAAACTATGTACATCATTAATTAGGTCATTTCCCAAATTTATTATTTTCCCCCAGGAGATATATGTTTTAGCCCTGTCCGTGCCGTCCGTCCGTCCGTCCGTACGTCACACTATCATTCCGAGCAGTAAACTGGAGAAACCATTTGACCTAGAACCGTCAAACTTCATTGGTCTTGTAGGGCTGCTGAGTAGACAACAACCCCTATTGGTTTTTGGGTCACATCCGTCAAAGGTCAAAGTCACAGAGCCTGAACATTGAAAACCATTTCCGTTCAATACTAGAGAACCCACTTGACCCAAATGTTGATCTTCAAAGGATAATGGTCAATGAAGAGTAGATACCCCTATTTGATTTGTGGGGTCACTCCGTCAAAGTAAGGTCACAGGGGCCCCCCCCCCCCCTGAACATTGACAACCATTCCAATCAATAACTAATGAACCACTTGACACCAGAATGTTGAAAACTTCATAGGATGAATTGGTCATAAAGATAGATGACCCCTATTGATTTTGGGGTCACTCCATCAAAGGTCAAGGTCACAGCCTAACATGAAAACCTTTTCCGATCATAACTAGAGATACCACTTGACCCAGAATGTTTGAAACGTTCATAGGATGATTGTACATGCTAAGTAGATACGACAACATTGCTCTCCCGACGCTCCAGCCTGAACCCTACCCCCATGACCAATCTGTTATTATAAGATTTTACTGAAATAGCCCCCCGTGCCTAGCCTCAACCAATGACACACTCACGACTCCCCTGCACCGACCCCAAACCACTCATGAGACCGGGCACCACCCGATCGTTTTTGGGTCACTCCATTAAAGGTCAAGGTGCCAGGGGCCTGAACATTGAAACCATTTCCGGTCAGTAACTTTGAGAACCACTTGACCCAGATGTTGAAACTTAATAGGATGATTGGTCATGCAGAGTAATTGACCCTAACGATTTTGGGTCACCTGTGAAAGGCAAGGTCACAGGGGCCTGAACATTTGATAACCATTTCCGTCAGTAACTTGAGAACCACTTGACCCAGAATATGAAACTTCATAGGATGTTGTCATGCATGTAGATGAACACCCTAACGATTTTAGGGTCACTCTGTTAAAGGTCAAGGCCACAGGGCCTGAACATGGAAAACCATTTCCATTCATTAACTTTAGAACCTCTCGACCAGAATGTGTGAAACTTCATAGGATGATTGTTCATGCAGAGTAAATGACCCCGATTGTTTTTGGGGTCACTCCATTTAAAGGTCAAGTCACAGTGGCCTAACATTGATAACCATTCCAGATCAATAACTTATGAACTCACTTGACCCAGAAATGTGGAAACTTCATAGGAATGATTGAACATGCAGAGTAGATGACCCCTATTGATTTTGTGTCAGTCCTATTAAAAGTCCAAAAGTCACAGTGGCCTGTTCATGTAAAATCTTTTGTTGGTAAATAGACTTGAGAACCACTGACCTACAATGTTGAAACTTAATAGGATGATTGACATGCAGAGAGAGACACATATTTATTTTGAGGTCACTTGAATTCCTAGAGTCAAGGTCATACAGAGCCTGAACAGTGACTTGAGATACACTAGGCAAGATGCGAAATTAGCGGATGACTGACATGCCAAGTTAGATGACCCTATTGCAGCCAACCCATCAGTGTCCTCTTTGACTTTCGCCCTGACCCCTATTGACTTCTTGCCTATAGGACTTTGCATTGGGGGAGACATGCGCTTTTTACAAAAGCATTTTCTAGTTCATTTTAGGGGCTACTAATGGTAAAAGTAGAAATACATTTAAACAACTTCTTCTTATGATCTTCATTAAACTTGATCTATATCATTATTGGAATCAGCTCCCAAATTTGTTCAATGGGGCAAAACCCCCGTGCCCCTTCTAGGCCACTAGAGCTAAGAGAATAGCTTAAACAACTCCTTATGATGAGGCTTTAGTGGTCTTCACCAAACTTTTGTCTGTACTCCATCGTTATGTTCCTCGTTCCAAAACTTGTTTCAAATGGTGGGCACCAACACCTTTCATGGACTACTAGAGCAAAATATAGAAATACCTTTAAACAACTTCTTGTCATTTAGCATTGGATGCAGATAACCATTATAAAGAGACCTTCCAAAACACCCTCAGCCTGCTCCAGTTGTCTGTGTGTATTTATTCCACCCAGTCTTAAAGACCTAAGAAGCACATAGTGATTTAGCTGTTTGTCATCTGTCACACTTATTTATGTAATCAACTTCTACTCAACTTTCGACATTTGGAGTATATTCTCCAAAGTTTGCACACTCTCTAGCCAGTTTTTTAAGCTCTGAAACTCAGGTGAGGCGATCTAGGGCCTTCATGGTCCTCTTGTTAATGTTCCTCTCTGTTATGTTATTCTGAGAGCTAGTAACCTAGGTAACTTGGAGCTATTTAGGTTTTAAGGTCCTCATGTTACAGATTTGTTTCAAGCCTAAATTATCCGAAGGCTGAATGCTGATAAAACATTACCTATGAATTCAGGTCTGCTGATTGAAACATTCCCTGTAAATTCAGGTCTGCTGATTAATACATTACCTGTAAATTCAGGTCTGCTGATTAAAACATTACCTGTAAATTCCTGTCTGCTGATTATTGTTACCTGTAAATTCAGGTTCTCTGATTAAAACATGACCTGTAATTCCGTCTGCGATTGTAAACATTACTTGTGAATTCATTCTGCTGAGTGTAAAACCTTTCCTGTGAAGTCAGGTCTGCTGTGGTAACATAACCTGTGAATTCATGTCTGCGGATTGTACATTCCTGTGAATCCAGTCTGCTGATTGTTACCTTACTGCCCAATTCAGTCTGCTGATTGTATCTTTACTGCAATTCAGGTCTTGCTGAATTGTAACATTTCCTGTGAATCCAGGTCGCTGATTGTAACATGACCTGTGAATCCAAGTCTGTGATGTGTAACATTACCTGTTGATTTCCCTGTCTGCTGATTGTAACATTACCTTGAATACATTGTCTGCTGATTGTAATACTTCCGTGTGAATCCAGTATGCTGATTGTAACATTTACTGCCAATTCTGGTCCAGCTATATTATCTATTACTGCAATTTCAGGTCTGCTGATTGTAACATTTCCTGTGAAGGCAAGTCTGCGGATTGTAGCATACTGCCAATTCAAGGTCTGCGATTGTAACATTCCTGTGAATCCCAGGTCTGCTGATTGGGTAACATTACTCCCAATCCAGTCTGCTTATTGTAACATTACTGCCATTCAGGTCTGCTGATTGTAACATATTCTGCCAATCCAGGTCTGCTGATTGTAACATTACTGCCAATCCAGGTCTGCTGATTGTAACATTACTGCCAATCCAGGTCTGCTGATTGTAACATTACTGCCAATCCAGGTCTGCTGATTGTAACATTACTGCCAATCCAGGTCTGCTGATTGTAACATTACTGCAGTCCAGTCTGCTGATTGTAACATTATAGCCATTCAGGTCTGCTGATTGTACATTACTACTGCCAATCCAGGTCCTGCTGTTGTAACATTATGCCTGTCCAGGTCTGCTGAGTTGTAACATTTACTGGCCAATTCAGGTCTGCTGGATTGTAACATACTGCCAATCCAGGTCTGCTGATTGTAACATTACTGCCAATCCAGGTCTGCTGATTGTAACATTACTGCCAATCCAGGTCTGCTGATTAAAATATTATCTGAGCCATTAGGTCTGCTGACTGAAACCTTACCTTAAATTCAGGTCTGGTTGAATAGGAATTAGATTAAAAGATTTGAATACATGTTTAAAAGTCATTTATTTAGACTAAAAGCTCTTGAAATCTGTGAATATTTCATTTCAGGACTGCCTATGCCATATTTGGTTTTAGCCTGGTTGTGTCTTGTGTAAGACTTATCAGGTATGTCTGCTGTTAAACCGTGTTAGCTGCGTCACCTCAATTTTGCAAAGTATCTTTAGTATACACTTTTTTAACATTCTCAATTAATTTATGATTCAGAACTGATTATTATTATTTTAATGTCCAGTTCAGTTGTTTCAAGAACCGCAACGTTAGGGCATATTTGACGCCTAGATTAAAGAGCATTAACCTAAGTTTAGAATAAAGACCGAATTTTCTGATAACATTGCTGTGTCCAATATCTGATAATTTCATGTTACACACTAGATAAATCAAGGATGGTAATTACATTTTGACTTTGGAAATGGTATTAATAAAATGATATTTATCATATAAACCAAAGTTGTTGAACGATCTTTAGCTCACCTCAATTACGAGATATTGTGGATCACTTACCGTCACAGGGGGGGGGGGGCACTGGGGGGGGGGGGGGGGGGGATGGGCACTGATGTGTGGGCGTGCTGGGGGTCGATCTCCGTTGTTATCTAGTATGGTGCATCTGCTCTCTGACACGGTGGGATTGACAACGATGAATGACATTTGTATCATTATGATAACTCTTCGTGAGGACGCGTGGTGTGCTGTGCCGGGGGTGAGAAATGCAAGTGACTTCTCAAACAGCCAGAGCTAAAATTTGAAAAATATCAGCAGAATATTGTTAGTGTTGGCACTGCATATGTTAAGTGCGTGCATCTGTTTTGATTTTGTACGGGTCATAACTGTAACATGGTTACTCTTAGAAGTCAAAGGTTATATAGAGCCGTGCCTCCCAGGCCATAACTTTGACATGGATGTAGCATTTTATTTTAATTTCGTATAAAGTTTGCAATGTCAAAGGCATGATCCCCAGGCTCCCTTTCTGTGCAGTGGCACATGGGGGCACATGGTAGAATGTCATGTTAGAGCTTCACCAAGTGGAACTTTTGACAGACATGAAGCAATCTCATTTTTATTTGGCATGAACATTGTCTCAATAGTGTCGCACTCATGCACAGACCCGATAACTCGATTTCAAAGTACACCAAGGAGGAAAATGTCTTGTCTAGGTCATAATTTGGGCATGCCTTGAGCAATCTTTTGTGTTTTGGTCAGAAACGATACTACCTCAGTAAAGATAACCCTTAGCCAAAGGAAAAAGGCCTGCCGTGACTTCTGCTGCGTATTGTGGTTACTGTAGTCGTCGTGTACATGATGCATACTCAATTCTTGGTATTGAAATAGTACAGAATATACACTGCATATACACAAGTAGTAACGTTTGTAGTACACTTTTGACATGCAAATACTCTGCTGCGTACTACCTGTCGCGACATGCCGCGAATATATAGTCATGCAGGAAGTACACCAGTGAAATTAGTACGCGGGAAGTACACCAGAAAATAGTCACAGCATGTACGCGGCTCATAAACTTTTCACATGCAAATAGCTCTCTACGGTACATGCTGTTAACAAGGTGCAATGTATTCTTTTCTGGTATTTTTGCCTCGATATATTCTTTACACATTTATATACTGGTATGTAAGTTGTCTTGATCAAGTTGCTAAGTTATAAAAAGAACAATTATTATTCAAATACGAAAGTCAAACACAGTTAAGTATGAAGTAAACATTCCAGCTTTTTTAATGGTGGAGGAAGACCCAAGGTGCCCCTCCGTGCATTATTCCATCATGACGGGCACTGGTAGAACCACCGACCTTCCCATAAGCCACGGATGGCTTTCCTCACATGAAGAATTCAACGCCCCGAGTGAGGCTCGAACCCACATCGATGCGGGGCAAGTGATTTAAAGTCAGCGACCATAAACCACTCGGCCACGGAGGCCCCCAAATAATATACTACAAGATATTTTAACTCAAGTAAAATACAAAAAAGCAAATTCAACTTCTAAAAAACTTGATACTGTAGGTTTAGTCCGTTTTTTTAGTATTTTCACTCTAAGAGACTGTAAACTGTTGTCATTGTTAGCTTCAATTTTCAAATAGACAGAAGTTTATTACTGGGCATGCTCCAAAGAGAACACATGATGGGTCTAATCTATAATCCAGGTTGCTAGAAATATCGTTTTTCTTGCTGTTAGATGATGTGTACTCTGAAAAATTTCAATGCACGTGCCCGAGGTAAATGTTGTGTACTTATGTCCTCTCTGCGTACTGCTGTGTACTCTGTGAAATAGTACGTACATGTACGCAGTATGCGTGTATGTAAAACGTACTTCCTCTGGGTACTACTGTGTTCGAGGCATGTACGCAGCAAGTACCATAATGTATGCCGCAGATGCTTGCGTCTGGAAGGGTGTTGCCACAGGACATGCAGGTCAATGTTTGCACTAAAGGGTCAAAGTCATGTTTGATCTTAAAGTGGCGTAACTTGGACTTGTATAGAGCTTTTATTTGTACTGACTGAATTGTTTAGTCAGTGAGGGGGGCTTGTTAACAAATAATGGCTTGACATTGCTTTTGCAGGCATTTTAGTCCTTAGCATTTTCATGTCGATTGCTCAAACCGCGGATATCTTCAAGCATTTTGCTTTTTCCCTTTGTCCTCGAGCAGTCCAGTGGTTTACTGACCATGATGGAACTAATCTGTTGATTAAATAACCATTAAATCTGTTATTATATCCTTACTGTTTTGGATGCAATTATATATATACGTAAGTGAATTAATAGTAGCGGAGTACTAATTTACACGATATACCAGGACGGGCATGCGCTAATCATGTCAAGTGCTAAATATATAGACTGAAATGGTAGGCTGCCTAATTAAAAATAACATTTATCCATATTGAAAATAACCTAATTACAATGCAACAGACACAGAGAAAATACTATTTATTGTGTAAATAGTCAATAACGTCATTCCTAACTAATTATTCTTCAGAAAAGTTTGAGGAAGTAATTAAACCTGTTTTGTAAATTCGTGCAAAAGTCATCTATTTTTTGTAAATTAAGTGGCATTTTTTAGCTCAACCTGTCACAAAGTGACAAGGTGAGCTTTTGTGATCGTGTGGTGTCCCGTCGTCGTCCGTCCGTCCATCCGTTCCGTCCGTAAACGTTTGCTTGTGACCACTCTAGAGGTCCATTTTCATGGGATCTTTTTTGAAAATTGGGCCAGAATTTCAGCTTGAATGAATATCTAGGTCAAGTTCGAAACTGGGTCATGTGCCATCAAAAACGAGGTCAGTAGTCTAAAAATAGAAAACTTGTGACCTCTCCTGAGAGGCCTATTTTTTTCAGGATCTTCATGAAAATTGGTCAGAATGTTCAGCTTGATGATTTCTAGGTCTGGCGGGGGGGGGGGTGGGGGGTGGGGGGGGTGTTACGGGTCACGTTGCCTTCAAAAACTAGGTCAGTAGGTCTAAAAATTGAAAAACCTTGTGACCTCTCTAAAGGCCATAGTTTTCCTTGGGATCTGTAATGAAGTTGGTCTGAATGTTTCATTTGATGTATAATCTAGTCAAGTTTTCGAAACTGTCAAGTGCGGTCAAAAACTAGGTCGAGTATCCTAAAAAGTGAAAACCTTGTGATCTCTCTAGAGGCCATATATTTTCATGAGATCTTCATGAAACATTGGTCAGAATGTTCACCTTGATGTAATCTAGGTCAAGTGTCGAAGTGGGTCACGTGTCCCCTCAAAAACTAGGTCAGTAGGTCAAATAATAGAAAAACCTTGTGGACCTCTCTTTGGCTATATTTTTCATGGAGCTGTATGAAATATGGTCGAATGTTCATCTGATTGATAATCTAGGTCAAGTTTTGATAGTGGGTCACGGGCCTTCCAAAAACTAGGTCCAGTAGGTCAAATCATTGAAAAACCTTGTGACCTCTGCTAAAGCCATATTTTATCAGGATCTGTATGAAAGTTTGGTTGAATGTATCAGGTGATGATATCTAGTCAAGTTCAAAAACAGGTCATGTGCGTCAAAAACAGGTCAGTAGGTCTAAAAATAAAAAACCTTGTAACCTCTCTACGAGGCAATACTTGTGAATGAGATCTCCATAATAATTGGTCAGAATGTCATCTGTGAGTGATGCCTAGGTCAATTTCGAAAGTGGGTCAGAGAGCTAATGGCATCAAAAGTGGTCAGTAGGTCAATATTGAAAATACGGTGTAACCGCTCGGGTGTCCATATTTGCATGGAATCTGGTAGGAAGTTTGGTCGAAATGTTTATCTTGATGATATATAGGTCAAAGTTTTGAAACTGGTCAACTGCAATCAAAAACTAGGTCAGAGGTCTGAAATTAAAAACCTTGTGACCTCTCTAGTGCCATACCCGTGAATGGATATTTATGAAAATTGTCAGAAATTTCAATCTTTTTGATGATATCTAGCAAGGTTGAAAAACGTGGTCACTGCCTTAAAAAACTAGGTCAGTAGTCCAAATAATAAAAAAAAACCCTTGTGACCTCTCTAGAGGCCATACTTTCAGAGGATCTGTATGAAAGTTGGTCTGAATGATCAATCTTGATGATATCTAGGTCAAGTTTGAAACTGGTCAACTGCGTCAAAAACTAGTCAGTAAGGTCAAATAAAGAAAAACCTTTTGACCTCTCTAGAGGCCATATTTTTTCAATGGATCTGCATGAAAAGTTGATCTGAATGTTCAACTTGATGATATCTAGTCAGTTCGAAACTGGGTCATGTGCGGTCAAAAACTAGGCCATTAATATAAATAGAAAAACCGTGTGACCTCTCTAAGGCCATATTTTTCATGATATCTCAATGATAATTTAGTGAAATGTTCACCTGATGATATCTAGTAAAGTTCAAAACAGGGTCACGTACCTTCGAAAACTAGGTCAATAGGTCAAATATAGAAAAACCTTGTGACCTCTCTAGAGACCTTATTTTCATTGGTCTCAGGAAAATTGGGTCAGAATTTATCTGATAATATCTAGGTTAGGTTTAAAACTGGGGCATATAGCTCAAAAACTAGTCACTATGTCAAATAATAGAAAAAAACAACGTCATACTCAAAACGGGTCCATGTGGGAAGAGGTGAGCGATTCAGGACATCATGTCCTCTTGTTTATTTTGCGCCATTGTCCGTAAACATGGTGTATAACACCTTCGATAATTTGCCAGTTTCTGGTCACGCTACAATTATGAGTCACCATATCATTTTACAGCTTTGTAAACCAAGTGTGAATTGAAACAATTAATAACCAGTCTGCAACTGGATATATTACGAAATACCATAAGGCAGGATGTGAACACTGTGATCTTAAAACGAATGGTAGAGTGTGTAATGGTGCATAGCGATGAGACGATGGAGCTTGATAGTGGTCACTTCTGGTGTGGATGTTCGCGAAGATCTATTCTATCGTGATGAGATTATGATCATCGCGTTTATGGGTCGCTCTGATCGATCGTCCATGGTCCGCGAATACACGGAGATTATATGAGTTGAGGTGTCTGACAGTGCATTCACCGACAGGAGATATCTTGAAGGTTGCTTACTGGAGCGTGTCGGACCAGCGGCGACTGGGCCTCGGGTCTGTTAGCTCTTGTCTTCTGTAAATCTTAGTGGATTTGCTCTTGTAGCGTGACTGATCGGTTGACCATTCGTCATGAGGTCTGAGGGTGGGGGTATGACACGGGCATTGTCAGCATCATCACCAGAGGGAGACTCGGCAGAGGCGCTAGTGCAGTTAAAAGGGCTCCTTGTGTATGGCGGGAGGAGGAGAGATATCATCTTCTAGACTAGGGGTGGTATTGTAGTAGATATTTTAGATAATGTGTGTGAGTAGTATTTATGACAGTGTTTAGATATGGACATCGTTGTCTATTTATGATTATGTGGGGGATGTGTGGAGGATAATGTGAGGTGGTGTCTGGATTTTAGGATATGGGAGGTGTTGGTGGTAGTGTACTACGGTATTTATGTTGAGGATTGTGTCAGTTCAGGCAAGTGTGGTAATTAGGTGGAGTTGGGGGGTGAATGGTGTGGGGGGGTTGTGATTTGGGTGTATGCGCGAGGTGTTTGAGGCTGTAGGGAGATGACATTTTTATGGGAGTGGACGACACTTGAGGATTTGTAATAATTGGCAGGGTGAGTGAGGAAGAAGTGTTAGTAGTATTGTGTGAAGGTGGGTAGGATGGTGAGTGGTGGGGTTTGGTGTAGTTATTGTGAGTAAAATTGAGGTTTGTAAGTAGATGGGTAAGGGGGGAGTTTTGGGTAGGAGAGTTGTGTTGTATTAAGTATGGTGTGTGTTTGTTGGGTGTGGGTTGGGTGTGTGGAGTTGATGTGTTAATGGGGAGTGAGGTAAAGAAGGTTGGGTGGGTTAGGATGGAGTGGGGGATGTTTAGGTTTTAGTGCTATTTGTTTGGGGGGTGTTCTTGTAAGCTTTGACTGGGTGGGGTATGGGTTGGAAGATGGAGGCGGTTGCATGTAAGAAGTTAATTCAGTTTAGCTGATATAGGATGTAGCAGTATTTTTAATCCCCCGCCGTGCGTGATTAAAATTTGGTACAGCCGTCCTTCTGTCCTTCCGGCCTGCCGTCCGTAACACTTTCGTGTCGCTCCATATCTCCCTAAACCCCTTTATGGATTTTCATCAAACTTGGGCAAAGGATCACGCGCATCAGAGACGTTGGCAGAGACCGCAAGGGGCAGCCGTGGTGCGGTATAGGCTTAAGGGGGGAGCTCAACTGGCTAGTCGTAAAGGGAGTGTGTTGGGTGGCGAGAGGAATGTTAGGGTGTTTTCTGAGGATCGATGCTGGCTGCCTATACGACAGGGAGAGGGTTGGGTGGAGATTATGAGACATAGTAGATGTTGTAGCACCATTCATCAAACTTGGTCAGAACCTCATGCGGCAGGCTTGCTGGCGCCAAGTCTAGGTCACAACTGGGGTCCAAAGGTGTGAGCCTCCATTTGTGTGTCCGCTCTAGATCTCCTAAACCCTGAGAAGGAATGGGAGAAATCTTGGGTCTTATGATTACCTCTCAGAATGATGGCAGAAATTATGAGTCAACCATGCCAGCTCAAGTCAAGGTCACAACTAAGGGTAGAAGGTTTGAGCCTTCCATGTGGTGTCCCAACTCGTAAGCTCCCTAAACCCTTGAAGCATTTTCATCAACTTGGGTCAATGATCACCTCATCAAGAACTCATGAGTCACCATGTCAACTCCAGTCAAGGTCACAACTGAAGGTCAAAGTTTCAGCTCTTGTATCTTCCGAAACCCCTTGAATGATTTCATGAAACTGGGGTAAAATGATCACATCATCATGAGTTGTGCAAGTTTATGATCAGCCATGGTCAGTTCCAAGGTCAAAGTCAGAGCTAAAACAAAGTTTACCCTTTCACTGGCAATAGCAGTGGCGGGGGATTTAGCTGTCGTTCAGACTGCCTTGTTTGATAGATTTCAAAAGGTTTGGTTGTCCCTTCATTAAGCTAACTCCCTTAACAGATAACTGATATTTACTGATATAATCATAATTATAGGGGAGGTTTTTTTTTAGCTCACCTTCTCATAGTGACAAGTGAGCTTTTTGATCGCGCGTGTCCGTCGCGCGTGCGTGCTGCGTGCGTAACTTTTCCTTGTGACATCTCTAGAGGTCACATATTTCAGGGGATACTTTATAAATGGGTGAGAATGGTCATCATGGTAAATACTAGTAAATGTTCCGAAAACTGGGGTCACGTGCCATCAAAAACTAGGTCAGTAGGTCTAAAAATAGAAAAAACCTTGTGACCTCTCAGAGCCATAATTTTCAATGGATCTTTCAGAAAAATGGGTCAGATGTTCACCTTGATGATATCTAGGTCAAGTCGAACTGGTTTTAACGTGCTACATAAACTAGTCAGTAGGTCCTAAAAATAGAAAAACCTTGTGACCTATTAGAGGCCTTATATTTCACAAAATCTTCATGAAAATTGTCAGAATGTTTCATCTTTGAATGATATCTAGGTCTTGTTGGAAACCTGGGTCATGTGCCATCAAAAACTAGGTCAGGAAGGTCTAAAATAATAGAAAAACCTTGTGACCTCTCGAGAGGCCATAGATTCACAAGATCTTCTAGGAAAATTGGTCAGAATGTTCTCATTTTGATGAATAATCTAGGTCAGGGTGGAAAATACGGGTCACGTGCCTTCAAAGACTAGGTCATAAGGGGGGTCCTAAAAATAGAAAAACCTTGTGACCTTCTAGAGCCTTATATTCACAGATCTTCTTGAAAATTGGTCAGAACGTTCACCATGATGAATCTAGTCAAGTTTCGAACTGGGTCCACGTGCCATCAAAACTAGGTCAGTAGTCAAATAATAGAAAAACGCTTGTGACCTCTCTAAAGGCCATATTTTTCATGGGATCTGTATGAAAGTTGGGCTGAATGTTTATCTTGATGATATCTTAGTCAATTCGAAACGGTCACGTGCGATCTAAACTAGGTAGTAAGGTCTAAAATAGGAAAATCGTGTGACCTCCTCTAGAGCCATATATTTCATGAAATCTTCATGAAAATCGTGAGAATGTTCACCTTGATAAATATAGAGTCAAGTTCGAAGTGGTCACGTGCCTTCAAAAACTAGGTCCAGAGTGTCAAATAATAGAAAAACCATTGTGACCTCTCTAAAGGCCAATGTTTCAAGGATCCTTCATGAAATTGGTCTGAATGAAGTTCGTCTCAACCATCGGATGATAGCGAGGCAAGTCGAACAGGGTCAGGTGCGGTCAAAAACTAGGCAGTAGGGTCTAAAAATAGAAAAACCGTGTGACCTCTCTAAGGCCATTCTGTGAAGGGACTCCAGAAAATTTGTCAGAATGTTCATCTTGCTGATATCTAGTCAAGTTTGAAAGTGGGTCACGGTGCCATCAAAATAGTAGGTCAGTAGGTCTAATAATGAAAAAACGTTGTGACCTCCTCTAGAGGCCTTATTTTTTCATGGGTTCTGTAGGAAAAGTTGGTCCTGAATGTTATCTTGATGATTCTAGGTCAAGTTTGAAACCGGGCATCTGGGCAGTAGGCTTCAGATAGAAAAACCGGTGAACACTCTAGAGGCCAGACCCTTGAATGGATCTTCATGATATTTGGTCAGAAGTCACCTTGAGAATCTAGGTCCTAGTTTGAAACTGGTCACGTGCCCTTAAAAAAACTAGGACTCGAAAAGTCAAATAATAGAAAAACCTGTGTGACCTCTCGAGAGACCATATTGTTTCAAATGGACTTCCATGAAAATTGTCAGAATTTTTATCTTGATAATATCTAGGGTCAAGTTCATGAAACGGGGTCACATGAGCTCAAAAACTAGGTCACTATGTCAAAATTAATAGAAAAAACAGAGGTCATACTCAAACTGGATCATGTGGGAAGAGGTGAGCGATTCAGGACCTTCATGGTCCTCTTGTTGTTGTCTTCACAAACTGATTGTGTTGGCAAAAATAAACACTTGCTGAATAGCTGTTCTTTTTATGAATGGTCATATATCCCTTGCAAGTAACTTCTCTGAAGTCATTTTTGTGGGCATAAAAATTTGTGTTTGCATTAAAACAGCTGTCTCTGGGGATTTAGATTTGTGCATCTTAACATTTTAAGAAAATAGGAATTTCGTGCATTCATTGATATTTTAATTTCATTGATAGACACACCACAAGATTCATGAATATTTATGATTTCACAAGATATATTGTGAATAATGTACCTCATTAACTGATTCTAATTTTAGAAATACATGTAGCAGAACTTTTGCCTCACAAAATTACCAGATTTGACTGTATGATGTTGCAGAAATGTTATAAATTGTCAGTTCAAAATATTGATAATTAAATCTCAAGTTTTGAGAGTGAGTTGGGAAAATTATTACCTCATAATAAATTAAGGAGTAATAAATGATAGTTTTCAATTTAGCTCTAATAAATGTGTTTTAAAAAGAGCCAGTGATGAAATATCCAGGGTAAAGTTTACTTCATGACAATTAAGCAGAAGAGAATACTTGTAATAGTCAATGGTTTGCAACTGCTGATTTGTGTGGAGAAGATAATTATCTTTTATTTGTAGAGAATAAGTAGTTGTCATATATGGAGGACATTCTTAAAATCAGATTTTCTGTAAAGGTTTTAGCTTCACTGTCGGAGAATAGGGGGGCTAGACTTCTCGCCCCGGCTCGGTGTGAACCTTCTGGTCAAAGTTTTTCGGCAACCGGTGTTTTCTTCAATCTTTGGTACTATGTGCTGATATCTACTGTAACTTAACATAAACATTGTCCAGTATACAAACAATATATGTTTAGCTGAGCCCACTATACCCAAGGTCAAGGTTACCAGGCTGTTATACTTGGATTATTTTTAAGGTTAAAGTTTTTCGACAACCTTTGTTTTTCTGTGATATCTTCGTTACTATTACTTTATATCTTTCTGTAACTTCACATAAACATTGTCCAGTATACAAACAATATATGTGCAGGGCTGAGCCCATTATTTCCAAGGTCAAGTCACCACGTTATACTTAGGTTATTTTTTAAGGTTAAAGTTTTTCGGCAACCTTTGTTTTTCTGTCATATCTTTTGTTAATTTTTGCTTATTTATTACTGTAACTTTACATAAACATTGTCCACATACAAACAAAGTATGTCAGGGGCTTGGGCCCATTAACCCAAGGTCAAGGTCACCAAGAAGTTATACTTTGAATATTTTCATGTTAAAATTTTTGGGAGCTTCATTTATAGACATATCTTTGGTACTTTAAAAGTTAATGACTTAAATTAAAAGTATTTTGTTTATAACATCTGCATTGTGTGGCTACATACCCCATAACTCTAACTGTGGGTTTTTGACAGAATTAATGCCCCTTTTGTACTTAAACTTTTTTTGCTATCTTCGCTTTTTTAGCTCACCTGTCACAAAGTGACAAGGTGAGCTTTGTGATCGTGCGGTTCCTCGTCCTCGTCCGTCCCTTGCGTCCGTGCGTAAGTGCATCCTGCGTCCGTAAACTTTTGCCTTGTGACCACTCTAGAGGTCACATTTTTTGTGGATCTTATGAAAGTTGGTCAGATGTTCAGCTTGAGATATCTAGGTCAAGTACGAAACTGGGTCACGTCCTTCAAAAACTAGTTCAGTAGGTCTAAAAATAGAAAAACCTTGTGTGACCTCTCTATAGGCCATTAATTTCACAAGATCTTCATAAAATTGGTCAGAATGTTCACCGTGATGATATTTAGGTCAAGTTCGATACTGGGTCACGGCCATCAAAAACTAGTCAGTAGGTCTAAAAAAAAGAAAAACCTTGTGACCTCTCTAGAGGCCTATATATTCACATGATCTTCATGAAAATTGGTCAGAACGTGCACCTTGAGATTTTCTAGTCTAGTTCGAAACTGGGGTCACGGCCTTCAAAAACTAGGTCCCAGTAGGTCCAAATAATAGAAAAACCTTGTGACCGTCGCGTAAGGGCATATTTTTCATGGGATCTGTATGAAAGTTGTCTGAATGTTTTCATCTTCATGATATCTAGGTCAAGTCGAAACTGGGTCACGTGCGTTCAAAAACTAGGTCAGTAGGTCTAAAAATAGAAAAACCTTGTGACCTCTCTAGAGGCCATATATTTTCATGAGAACTTCATGAAAATTGGTCAGAATGTTCACCTTGATGAGATCTAATTCAAGTTCGAAAGTGGGTCACTGTGCCTTCAAAAACTAGTCAGTAGGTCAAATAATAGAAAAACCTGTACCTCCTCTAGAGGCCATATTGTTTCCATGGGATCTATAGAAAGTTGGTCCTGAATGTTCATCTGATGATATCTAGGTCTGGTTCCGAAAGTGGTTTCACGTCCTCAAAAACTAGGTCAGTAGGTCAAATAATAGAAAAAACCTTGTGACCTTCTAAGGCCAATTTTTCATGGATCTGTATGAAAAGTTGTCGAATGATCACCTTGATGATATCGAGTCAGTGTGGAATACAGGGTCTGTGCGGTCAAAAATAGTTCAGTAGTCTTATAATAGAAAACCTTGGACCTCCTCTAGAGGCCATACTTGAAGGGCTCTCCATAAAAATTGGTCAGAAGGGTCATCTTGATGATATCAGGTCAAGTTTGAAAGTGGGTTACGTGCCCTCAAAAAGCTAGGTCAGTAAGGTCAATTAATTGAAAAAACGTTGTGACCTCTCTAGAGGCCATATTTTTGCTGATCTGTAGAAGAGTCGGTCTGAATGTTTGATCTTGATGATATATAGGTCCAGGTTTGAAACTGGTCAACTGCGAGCAAAAACTAGGTCAGTAGGTCTTGAATATAGAAAAACCCTTGTGACCTCTCGAAGGCCTTAGTTTTCAATGGATTCGTCATGATATTGTCTAATGTGCACCTTGATGATATCTAGTCCAAGTTTGAAAATGGTCAGCCCGTGCCTTAAAAAACTAGGTCAGTAGGTTCAGATATTAAAAAACCTTGTGAACTCTTCTAGAGGCCAGACTTTTTTCTTGGGAGCTGATGTAAGTTTGGTCTGATGTTCATCTTGAGGATATCTAGTTCAGGTTTGAAAACTGGGTCAACGCGGTCAAAACTAGGTCAGTAGGTCTAAAATTAGAAAAATCTTTTGACCTCTCTAGAGGCCATATTTTTCAATGGATCTTTAATAAAAATGGGATCTGAATGTTCACCTTGATGATATCTAGTCATTTTAGAAACTGGTTCACGTGCAGTTAAAAAATAGGCCCGTAGGTATAAAAATAAAAAACCTGTGACCTCTCTAGAGGGGGCCCATATTTTTCATGAAGCGTCATGAAAATTAGTGAAAATGGTTCACCTTGATGAGATCTAGTAAAGTTTCAAAACTGGGTCATGTTACCTGTCGAAAAACTAGGTCAATAGGTCAAATAATAAAATAACCTTGTGACCTCGCTAGAAGACCATATTTTTCAATGGATCTTCATGAAAATTGGTCCCCATCATTTTTACTGATAATATCTAGTCAAGTTTCAAAACTGGTCACATGAGCTCAAAAACAGGTCACTATGTCAAAAAATAGAAAAAACGACGTCATACTCAAAACTGGATCATGTGGGAAGAGGTGAGCGATTCAGGACCATCATGGTCCTCTTGTTGGATACTACTTTAATGCAATATAAGAATATGGACTTGATACATAAAATGTATCTTTATCATCATCATGTGCATGGTGGTAACCAATCCCCAATAACTCTGATGTGTATTTTTGACTCCGAAGTATTCCCCTTTTATACTTAAATTTTTTACAAACTTGTTTTCTGGACATAACTTTGGTACTATAGATGATAATGACTTGAAACTCAAAATATATCTTTATCTCCATCATCTGCTTGTTGTTGTAACAATTCTAATAATTCAATTTGTGTATTTGATGGAATTTACCCCTTGGTGTATCTTCCTTTAAAGTAGAGTCTCTTATTCAGTCATTCATTTTATCTGTCAAATCCCCCAATAGTGGAGCGCACTGTCTTACGGACAGCTCTTGTTATTTTTGCTGTTCTGTAAAATCATTTAAATATGTGGATATGAAATTCAATGTTTTTGCCCTAAAATGGCTTCATTTCTTTATGCGACATTAAATCTGTAGTTTTTTTTCCAGTTAGCTAGTCAAAAAGCATTTATACTTTATATTGATTGTTTACGAGACACAGCCACGTAATGCACGTAAATTAGGCCTCCATAAATATAGCTGATTTTAAGTATTCTTTAACGGCTTAATTTGCAAAAATAAAGACATATTGAAAAAGTGCTTTATATGGTTTTTAAATTTGCCATATTTGCAAATATTCTACTTTTAGTTAGTTGTATACTAGGTAAGTTTTTTTAGTTTTGATTGTGAAGCAAGTTCTACAACTTGTATAAATCACTCTTGACACTTATTCCTGAGGGAATCCATGGCCACGTGGGTACGAGAGAAAGAAGGCCTTTTAATGCTGACTCCAAGCTGGAAACTACTGGAATCCTTGTTGAGCTCACCTGTCACAAAGTGACCAAGGAGAGCTTTTTGTGATCGTGCGGTGTCCGTCGGGCGTGCATGCGTAGTCCGTACACTTTTGCTTGTGACTACTCAAGAGTCACAGTTGTCATGGATATTTATGAAAGTTGGTCTGAATTTCACCTTGATTGATATCTAGGTCAAGTTCGAAACTGGATCCACGTGTCGTCTAAAACAGGTTTCAGTAGGTCTAAAAATAGAAAATCAGAGTGACCTCTCTAGAGGTCCATATATTTCACAAGATCTCATGAAAATTTGGTCCAAATGTTCACCTTGATGAGATCTAGGTTCAAGTTTGAAACTGGGTCCACGTGCCCATCAAAAACTAGTCAGTAGGTCAAAAAATAATAAAAAACCTTGTGTCCTCTCTAGAGGCCATATTTTTCATGGGATCTGTATGAAATTGGTCTGAATGTTCAGCTTGATGATATCTAGGTCAAGTTGAAAGTTGGTCACGTGCGGTCAAAAACTAGGTCATAGGTCTAAAAAAATAGAAAAACCTTGTGACCTCTCTAGAGGCCATTATATTTCATGA
>NW_026460366.1:0-13382 GCF_021730395.1 Mercenaria mercenaria | reverse complement strand
TAAAAAATTTGCTTTCTCATCCATTTTTTTACTTCCGCAAAATATTCAATATAACTACATAAAAGAAGCAAAATATTGATTATTATTCAGAGCAAAAGACTCATAAAAAATATTTCAGCAAATAATGGTTATTTGAAAATAGTTAAAATAAAGAAAGTTACGTACTTTCAAGGTTAAAAAGCTATTAATTTTGCGCGGTAACTGGCACGTAACGTCATGACGTCAATGACGTCATTTTAAGGCAACATTGTTTTGAAGCGTTTCTGCGGCAATTTATTCATTATTTCTGCATTATTAAACCATAAAGCATCAGATCGAATACAGGTTCATGATTTGTTTTCAGAAGAATGAATATACAAACACATTTAGTTTGTCGTAAACGTCGTCGTAAATCGTCACGTTAGCTTCCGGTTGGACATGCGCACATACAAATATGAAGGTAACCTACCTCCTTAAACTTATAATTGTGACGTCGTCTTTGAAAACCGGTCCAGATGCGGCATGACGTAATATCGAGAAACGACGTTTAAAGCTGCGCCAAGTTTACGCGCGCAGCTTTCTTACACATGTTTTAATTAGCAAAAATTTGACCGTTAAAGTACGACTGCTTGTTACATGATTGATAACAGCCTACTAGAGAAAGAATATTTAGACAACAGATCTGTAAAAAAAATAGTGGTATTACGCCTGGGGCAAAATATTTCGTTCACAATCAGTTGTTTCCCCTTCAATATTATGTTTCCGGTTTCGGATTTTATCAGGGAAGCGTGTGAAGTTTACTTTTGTTTATCTAACTTTAGTTCAACGATGAAGGGATCTGAGACTTGTAATACTGTTTAGTGATTTAGTAAGTACCGTTTATAAACAGTTGTTAATGTAGATTCTCTAATATATTTGAAACTTTCACTGAGTCTGTCTTTTACCCGGAAGTGAATCCAAAACATAAAGAGGGAAATTTATGAAATTTATCTTCTGGCCACTAAACACAGATGATTTCACTATGCCTGTGTATTTAATATAAAATGGCCAGTTGGGTTGTCACAAAGATTATTGAAGGCAGGCAGCTTCTTACTCAGGGTGACCAGGATTCATCAAATTATTTCATTGTCCATAGACTAGTAAGCATTATTTACGGAAAAAAAAACAATAATAAAAAGTCAATATACATGTAGCTATGATAATTAATATATTTGATGCAGACTTATAGATGCCTGCCCATGTCACATGATTTCTCGAAAAGTCCCCTCTCACAGTAGTAGCCAAGGTATTTTAAAAGGAAATATGTAGATGTCCGGTAACCGGACGCATACCCTGCATTCTAGCTGTCCGGCAACAAGACGACTAGCCTCTCCGCTAATGTTTTTATAGCTGTTCGGCGATCTTTTTACATATAAATACTATAATGAATAAATCTATTGTATCATATTTTTTTGGCATAAGTTTGAATATTCACCTGTAAGGCTTATACAATATTTTAAAATTGATTACCGGACGCCTAGAAAACCCCTATAGGATAGGATAGGCTAGGCGTCCTGTTACCGGTCGGCTAGAACACTGGCTAGGTTTCTGGTTTCCGGATGTCTTGACACTTCCGTTTATAAAATGGTAACTGTTTTTGCTGTGGGTCTCATAAGTCATGTTATTTCTGTCTGGTGACTACTCTCTTTCCATTTTTGTTGATTCAGAATGTTTTGTAACAGGATGATTGTATATGGATAGTGGGAATTTATGCCATATAATGAAAATCTTTTTATTTTTGAGCCTTGCTGTGTGTAAAACAATTTATGATCCTTTAAAAAATAGATTCATAGCATAATAACTTTTAAAGAATTTTGTGGTAAGTTAATGAAACCTTTCAAAATCACATTATTAATTTAGTAGTCAGTTTTTTATTTTTAGTGATGTTTACGGTAACATGTAATATATCTTCTTTCAGATAATATTCCTTGTTCCTTTGATGGTTCATTCCACTACAGCTGGTTCATATACCCTACAACAGCCAGGAAAATGGTCTGTTTACTTTAAGATCTCAAGAAAATGTAACATACTTTGGATGTGCTTTGAGGAATCAGGTAAGTAACATGCAGCTAAAGGCTCTTATTATAATTTTAATGCAATATAGTATTTATTTATACCTCTGTCTAGGTTTTGTTGGAGCCAATACAGATAAGTCTACTTCTACACTAATGATTTGCACAATTTATGTACATGTACTATGACTATTGAATGGCTTAAACTGACAAAACTGACATTATTGAAATTTAATTTCAACAGTATGGTTTTGAGGAGGATCAGTTGGTGTAAAGTCTTCTTCATTACATTGGCTATTAGCCTGGGAAAAGTTTGTGGCACTCAGTAAGTACATGGATAATTTACCAGTTTTATTGCACCAAGAATATGGATTAGAATGAAGACTGTAAAGGTTCCTGAGATACATGAAGATAACAGAATACTTTTACCAAAGACTTTTAAATCTTTTTTTCAGGAAGGCAAGTGTTTCCTCTTGTTTATGAAAGCAACTCAGTTGGTTAAGGGTCAGACAACTTGTGAGCATGGTACATCACTACCTGTATTGGTATTCCATTTTGACAATGCTGCTAGCTAGAATAGAAATAACATCTTGCTGTGAAGAGTTTTACTAGGTAACAACCATTTTTGATAGCTGTTAAAACAGTGTATACTTTTAACCCTTAGGCTGCATGAGGCAGCTATGTCTGCCTTTGCAACCAGTGCAGATCAAGATCAACCTGCACATCTGTGCAGTCTGATCATGATCTGCCGTGTTTGATACTTAGTCAGCAAATTTTCTATTAGAACCCCCTATAAGCTATAAATGGTACTGTCTCTATTTAAAGATGGAGTAGTCCATTTTACAAATTTAGCAGGTTAAGGGTTAACACAATAAATGCAAAAATGTGTTTAGAACATCCTATTTGCAGTAACCAAAATCTACAAACAAAGTACATTTTATATACTGACAGCACGCTGTTGTTAGTCTGTTTGTCAATATTTTAGAGCACTGGTTGTAAGAATCATCTATTATCAAATAGTGATAACTCTGCTTTTATTAAATAAAGCGACTCCCAGGTTAATTATTTAAAATAAAATATTTTACTTATTTGTTACAGGATATCACAGATCGATTGAATATTCAACAATGATCACAGACCATGCAAAGTTTGAATCTGACTTGCACTTTTGAATTTAGAAGAATCTGTGGAGGAGGGTGAATGCTGAGGCCTTTAATAATACATGATATTGCTGACACAGTGTGTCAGTCATCAAAGAAATGTCATAACAACACAGTTGGTCAACAATGATTTAAATCCTGTCACATTCTACCAGTGGAGAAATATCTTATCACAATATTTTAAACTTTTGAAGAAGATAACCAAGTATTACCACTTTATCATGCCTGCAGAAACACCTGGATTGTTAGTCTTAAAAGTGACAGTCCAGTTAACTTACTGAAATCTACTCCCCCTTGACAAACGAATATTATTGACATGGAATGACAGAAGCTTGACAATGGTACCTGTACGAACTCATAAGATAATAGTATTTGTCTGAAAAGTCAAAGGATTCTGTTTGTCCCAAACCACTTGAACTGAAATTGGATTGACCAGGATTGTTCTGAGAACTGAAAAAAGGAAGTGAATATAAAAGATAGAAATTGTTGTTGAATTCAAACGTTTTAATATACAACACTTTAGCCTGTTTTGCTGTTCATATAAATGTGTTTAGCTGTTTAGGTTAAACATCAAGTAAAGGTTGTAGTTTCAGTTACCTACATTAAAGTATTGGCTGGAAATAAATATTTACTTTTCACCAGAGCTTGTAGCAGTGTAACCTTCATCAAAAGTTAAGCTGTTGTGTTAATTATTGAAGTATTTTTAGAAAAAGGAATTTAGTATGTATGTTGCCATGGTAACATAATTCAAATTATATTTCATTGAAATTATGGATAAATTTCAGTAAGGGATCTACAGTATATAATGTAATGGTAAAAGAATGTTCACTTTCTTCAGTATTGTCAGTTATAACTAGCCAGTGAAAAAACAGATTATGAGGAAAGGGATGACTGAAATGTTTATTCTTACGATAACTACTTTTGTTACAGAACATGACTGTTTTAATGTTTTTATGTGAAATTTTCAGATTTCTTTCCTGAATACTTGTACTTTCAAATATTTAACATATTAGAAATACCTTTTAAAATAAGCTCTTCCTTTTAAGTATTATTATAGGAAAAGGAATTTAAAACATATGTCGCCATGGTAACACAATTTTCTTAGAAATATGGAAAAAATTTTAATTAGCTGTACTTTCTAGTATTCGAGGTAAGCAAACAATAAAAATCAATAGTAATATATGTTTCATTTATTTCAAAATAGTAAATTTATTACCAGCAGGTAAAAGGCAAGTTACGAAGAAACAATGACAGAAATGTCTTATTCTTATAGTTATTACTCATGTTACAAACACTGTCATAAAACAAAACATTTTAATTTTTTTAACATGGAATTTTGAGATAATATTTTGAATACATACCACTTTATAATATTCAAGTTATCTGAAACACTTTTCCAAATTAAGCTCGTTTTTAAAGTATTATTGTAGAAATCAGAATCAAATGCATATGTTGCCATGGTAACATTTAATAATGTTTTTTATAGAAAATGTGAAGGACTTTAGCCAGCTAGATGTTTGCACTTCAAATGAATATCTAAATATTCTTTGTAAAAGAAGATTCATTTATTTAAAAATAGCCAGTGATTACCAATAAGTGAAAACACAAACTGAAGAAACAACGACTGAAATAGTTTATTCTTGTGGTTATTTCCCGTGTTACGAAATCTGTCATAAAACCAAACATTTTATATCTTTTCACATAAAATTTTCAAATTTTACTTTTGAATACATAAACCTCTAAATATTCAACCTATAAGAAACATTATTTTAAATTAAGCTTTTATTTTTAAGTACTATTGTAGAAAAAGCAATTTTTTGCATATGTTGCCATGGTAACGCAATTTGAATAATGTTTTCATAGAAAATATGAAAGATTTAAATTAGCTGTATTTTTCTGTTTTAAGTAAGCAACACAAAAATAGAATTTCATAGTAATAGAAGGTTCTTTTTTTCCAAGTAAGTCATTTATTACCAGCATTTAAAAGTCAAGTTATGAAAAAACAATGACAAATCTATCTTATTCTTGTAGTTATTACCCATGTTACAAAAACTGTCATAAAACCAAACATTCTTAATATTTTCATGGGCAATTTTCAGTTTATTTTTGCAAATACATATGCCTTAAAATATTTTGCTTTTTAAAATCCTTATTTCAAGCGAACATGTTTCTTTTTTTTAAGTTTTATCATAGAAAAGTGGTTTTAATATATTTGTTGCCATGGTAACACAATTTTAGAAATATTTTTATAGAAATTGTTGTAGATTGTAATTGATTATCATTTTGTGTGTTAAAAAGGGATCTTACTTATATCATGCAATTGTAACAAAAGATATATTTATTTCAGAATTGTTAGCCATTACCAGTATGTGAGAAATAAACTAGAAAGAAAGGATAACTGAAATGTACTGTTTTCATTTTTAATATCTATGTTACAAAATCTGTCATAAAATTGACAATTTTGAAGATTTTCGTCTGAAATTTTCAGGATTTATTTCTGAATGAATATACTTTCTAAATATGCAAAAACCTTAAAATGTCAAAATTCCTCATCTGGACCCATTTTCTCAGTCATGGTCACATATTATGTTTAAATTATTTAAATATAAAATAATATTGGTTTGTTTTTGTGTCATTACATGTTTATAGATGAATAAACTAATTTAATTGCCCTTAAAACTTCATACATATTCTTTGATCACTTTAAATACTGGTTTGTAACACCTTGGCATTTCACGTTCAAAGATATGTAATCAATACTGAAATTACTTATTTTGTTTTAATCGTTTCTTTTATTGTCTTATACCTTTTAAGTTTAAATTTCAAGTTTATTTCGGCTCCAGTGTCGACGATTTCGCATTCATTCGTACTAGTTTATTTTATCATTCCAATATGGCAGACAGTATGCGGCGAGTACACTTCTGGAGACACAGTAAACAAAAAAAAAATAATAGTGCATAGCTTGCTGAAATGGTAAAATTAATTAACTAATTAAGATAAGAACATGCACATGATACTTACCAAAAGAAACAAAGTGGATTTCGGCAGTATTATGCATAGAAATAACTTCCGGTTCCCTAGCCTATGCACGGTATTTTGCTTAGAGAAACCGGTCCGGACGAATAAGTGCGCAGTCTAGGGAACCGATTCCAGTTCTCTAGCCACTGCCTTAAAATAACTCTGGAACCTACGATTGGCTCTGATTTGTCAGGAATTCAAAGATTATTGTTTTTGAACAATCTTTTGGAAGTATGTATTCAATAAACCATAAATGCAGTTCTATTATGGCTGCAAAAGCCAAATAGGCAAATTTTTGGACCTTTAAGGGCCATACCTCTGGAACCCATGATGGAATTGACCAGTTCAAGAAACGGAACAAAGATCTTGTGGTTAATACAGTTGTGTGCAAGTTGGTTAAAATCAATCATATATGACGCTGCTATTGTGAGACAAGGTCAAAATAGCTTCATTTGGCCTTTCAGAGGCCATAACTCTGGAACCTTAGGGATCTGGTCCGGTTTAAAAACAGGAATCGAGATCTTATCGGTGACACAAGTTTTGAGCAAGTCTGATAAAGTCAACTTATAAATGAAGCTGCTATTGTGCAGACAAGGTTCAAAATAGCTGATTCTGGCCCTTTCAGGGGCCTAACTTGGAACCCTAAAGGAATCTCGCCAGTTGAAAAAAACGGAACCCAGATTTATGGTGCTACAATTGTGTGCAAGTCTGGTGAAATAAAATTCATAAATGACGCTGCTATTGTGCGACAAGGCCAATCAGCTAATTCTGGCCCTTTCAGGGGCCATAATCTGGAACTATATGGAATCTGGCAGATCAAGGAAAGGACCCCAAGATCCATATGGTGATACAAGATGTGTGCCAGTTTGGTAAAAATCAAATTATACATAAAGCTGCTATTGTGGCAGACCAAGGTCAAAATTAGCTAAATTTTGGCCTTTCAGGGGCTAACTCTGGAACCATAATGGGATCTGACCTGTTCAAGAAAGGAACCGAGCTTCTACTGGTGATCCAAGTTGTGTGAACGTGTGTTAAAATAAAAATCATAAATGAAACCACTATCGTGCAGACAAGAAAATTTGTTGTACGCACGCACGGACGGCCCGAGACGGACGATGAGGGTGATCACAAAGCTCACTTTGTCACTAAGAAAACCAAAATAGTGGCTTTGCGACCAGCATGGATCAGACAGCCTGCGCATCCGCGTGAAGTTTTCATATCATCTTAGAGGATTTTAGCAGTTAAATGGAGATAAAATACAGTCCAAATGAAAACGTTCAGTTACCGGGAAATTATGAACTATACATTTATTTTTTGTTATTTTTTGACTTTGATCTTCTGACTTCAAAGAACAAGAGGGTCTGATGACCTGAATCGCTCACCTGAGTATTTAGAAACCACATATTTCAAATGGCCAACCTGATCGCTAAAATATAGAAAGTATGATCAGTAGCGTCACATTTATGGTCACTAAAAGACAGTTAAAGATTGGTGTGCAAAACTGTACATGTTCATCCAAATTTCAAGGCTAGATCTTAATAGAGTGGTCCCAAGCAAAAGTTTATGCACGGACACACGGACGACGTAACCTAACAAAAACTGACTAGTTTTGACCGCAGTTGACAGTTTCCGAACTTGACTAAGATATCATCAAGATGAATATTCAGACAAACTTTCATACAGACCATGGAAAAAAAAGTCGCCTCTCGAGAGGTTCCCAGGTTTTTCTATTAATTGACCTCCTGCACCTAGTTTTTGAAGCACGTGGCTGTTTCGAACTTAAAACTAGATATCATCAAATTGAAACATTATGACCAATTTCATGAAGATCCTTAAAAAGTATGGACCTTCGAGAGGGTCACAAGGTTTTCTATTTTTAGTACCTCTGACTAGTTTATTGACCGAGCTGACCAAGTTTCCTAGATATCATCAAGATGAACCATTCTGACCCAATTTTCATGAAGATCCATTGAAAAAATATGGCCTCTAGTAGTGGTCACAAGGTTTTTCTATTTTTAGACCTACTGACCTGTTTTTTGACCGCAGTTGACTCAGATCTCAAAACTGATCTAGATATCATCAAGATGACTCATTCCAGACTAACTTTCATACAGATCCCATGATAAATATCGCTTCTTAGAGAGGTCACAAGGTTGTTCTATTATTTGACTAATGACCTAGTTTTGGATGGCCATGACCCAGTTTCCAAACTTGAACTAGATATCATCAAACAGGGCTTCGAAAATTTGCCGGTTTATCGGTTTTGGGACGATTTTGACTTTTCAGACCGATTCGTGAAGTTAAAAAGAAAAAAACGGTCCCGGTAAAAATGAGAAAAGTATAAATTTCGGTTGATATCTCAGTACACGATCCCCTGCCAAGTAGGAAATTGTTGGTGCACCTCAGATAATCAATAACGTTTCTAGGATGATTGTTCCACTTTGATAAATCGGTCGATAATTAGCGCGTGACGCATCAGTGCTCGCGCGGCAACATCCTTAATGTTTGCAAACAGCGACCTACGGTGTGTATTAAACAATAAGTATTGACTGGTTTCAAACGCTTTCTGACAGGATCCAAAATCATTTCGACGGGGATCCACTTCTATTAATTAGAATTCCGACGGATGGTTTATTTCAAAAGGCTATGTTTGATCACGGGTAAACAACAAATTGTCGCTGCATTTAATCAAAGGAGGTAATTTACATTATAGGTCTTTGATTTAAGAGGACATCACACGGAAAACCGATAAAAAATAATTTTTATAATTACTGATTTGAAAAAATTTACATTGATTCATTTGTTGGGGTCCAGTTGAAACAAATGCAGAAAATCGTCTTTTGCAACCCGACTGTACAAAATAGAAAAAAATATGGACGGGCAATTCGATCTCAGCGTTCAAATACCGTACACAATTTTTTCAGTCGCGGCAGAGTTTCCTTACATTACTGAAGCTGTTTAGCAGCGAATATGTGTCGTGTAACACACTTTTGACGGCATTGTATTTATTGAATTCCGTCAAAAATGAAGAAACATCACAAAGAATCTGCCGTGTATACGGTATCCGAAGTCACGTGCGTGGCTTTTAGACTAGTCCCCACACGTGTCAATGCCTCGTATTATCTCGGAAAAACATCGAAAATTTAAACACAGTAAACGATCACACATAAACAGAATAACTGTCTTCATTGTATGGTAACGGGGGGCGGGTGACTGGTAACTCAGTTTTAATGCATGACATGCTTATTCTTTACCTATCACGTTTACAAAATATGTAATATTGGGATGCGGTGGGTGGGGTAGCGCCGATGTCAGGATTTGCATTTTAGGACCGATTGAGTTATCAAAATTTCGGGCCGATCATTCAAGGTTAACATTATGACAATTTTCCTGAAGATCCATTGAACAGTCTGGCTCACAGAGAGGTCTCAAGGTTTCTCTATTTTTAGGACATACTGACTCGTTTTTTGATCACACATGACCAGTTTCAAATTGACCTAGATATTATCAAGGTGAAAACCTGACCAATTTTTTTCCATGAAGATCCATGAAAAATAAGGGCTCTAGGGAGGTCCAAGGATTTCTATTTTTCAACTCTGACTAGTTTTTGTGACCGCACGTGAACCACGTTTCAAACTTGGCATAGATATCATCAAGGTGAACATTCTGACCAATTTTCATGATGATCCATTGAAAAATATGGCCTCTAGGGAGGGTCACAAGGATTTTCTATTTTTAGACTTACGCGACCTAGTTTTGGATCTCACATGGAACACAGTTTCAAACTTGACCAATATATCATCAAGATGAAATTCTGACCAACTTTCATAAAGATCCCATGAAAAATGTGACCTCTGGGGTGGGGGGGGGGGGGGGGGGGGGGGGGGGAGAATAAGTTGAGGTGGGGGGGTCACAAGCAAAAGTTTATGCAAGCACGACGAGGGCGCTGCGCGATCACAAAGCTCCCCTTGTCACTTTGTGACCGGTGCAGCTAAAAATCAACATGGCTTAGTGAGGACTACAGTTATCTTTTGCTTAACAAATATGATAGTCACTCGGCTCACTTATGTTAGTGAATTTTTTTGGCTTCACATTTTTTTCACTTACCTTGATCTTTCCTTTTGTCCCAAAACCGACATCTTAGTCAGCACTGTAAAGAAAAGAACTCCAAGCAATGTTATTGCAACGGTAAAAATGATTGGAGTTATAAAAACTAAACCACCATTGGCTGCTGTAAAAATTTAAAATGGAGGACCAATTTCCAGTAATCATACACATATTTATGTTACTATGAAAGTGATTTTATGTTACCTATCCTGTATACACACCACTGTAACAAAAAAAGCTTTCACCTGATTAACTCACACTAGTAATCAAAGAATCTGTATGTTCTCATTTAACTAAATACTTAATAGTTGATCCCCCTTTTCTGTAAATGTTTTCCTTGATGTCTTTATAAACATGACAATACCTTGCTGTCATCAAATTATGTAAAGAAAACTCTAAGAGTGGTAATATAATTTTGAAAGTTTCAAAATCTTCATGATTAGTTTGAATATTTTGTATTAGAAAATATTTTCCATTGTTAAACTTCAGCCATTCTTGACACCAAAAAACAATCACTATAAACGATCGTTCAGTTTTATTTGTGCATGAAATGTTATAAAGAGGTATAAATGCCAAAATTTCCATGCAAAAAAAACACAAAAACATTATACAAAATTCCAATTCTGTTTTGTTTTTTTCTTTGGAAATCGTGATTTTCCTGATATATACAAGGAAAATATTTTTTGACAATAAATTCGACACATATTGAAAGGTATCATGAAACTTCATATGATCCAACTACACCTCAAGAACCTTTAAAATCACATTAATTCATATTGATATCTTGCTGCAATTTAGGAAAAAAAAAACTCTGTTAACCATTAGATTGGATGAACTTAGTAAGGTCTGTTCTAATACATATTTCTAAGCAAAAAAAAACATTCAAGTTTACACATTACCACAGCTGATAACACTTTCAAGATAAATATTTGATACAAAACGTACATGACCACTAAGACAGGATATATTCTATTCCATATAAGTATACAAACGAAACATGAAACTAAGATATATCTAACTTACACATGTACCCTTATCTAAACAACAAACCAAGATTATGTTCTATTAATTTAAAAGTCATTCTAACTTCTAAACTTACACATTGCTAACAATCACACATGCCTAACACTCAATACATTTGTTAAAAATTACATACAGTTGAACCTGCCGCACTGGCCAGCTGTATTATAAAGTGTTACGCCATTACTTCCGGTTTATTAAACATGCATAACTACCTTGATACAAATTTGACTGTACTTACATGAACACTAAACAAGGAATGTTCCCAGCCTGCCAGTACATGCCACCAGGCATTGAAGTTCCAGGAATGGAGCCCCGACCGGGACCTAGTACATCACGTAATGATTGAATACAATAATAGAACAACAGTTATTACAAAATGTTCTCGTATCAGTATATGTTAGATTTGTCAGACTAAATGCTGTTTCAGTGGTTAAATGATTATATAAACTTTTCACTAGGCTAAAAAACATTGCTATGGTTCTAAAATAACCAGCTCGATAGCTAGTGGAGGAGCATCACTTCTAGTACTGGAGGATGTTGTTCAAATCCATGGGCCGCATCTACTAAAAAACATGAAAATGAGACCATACTGGTCCTGAATCGCTCACCCCTCTTCCCACATGGACCGAGTTTTGAGTATGACGTCGTTTTATTTCTATTATTTGACATAGTGACCTAGTTTTTGGAGTCATGTGACCAGTTTTGAACTTTGATCTAGATATTATCAAGATAAAAATTCTATCAATTTTCATGAAGATCCATTGAAAAAATGGTCTCTAGAGAGGTCACAAGGTTTTTCTATTATTTGACCTTATTGACCTAGGTTTCAAAGGCTCCGGTGACCCTGGTTTTTGAACTTTACCTAGATATCAGGCGAACATTTCACTAATTTTTCATGAAGATCTCACGAAAAAATTGGCCTCTAGTGAGGTCAACAAGGTTTTTCTAATTATATACCTACTGGCCTAGTTTTTGAACCGCACGTGACCAGTTCGAAATGACCTAGATATCATCAAGATGAACATTCAGATCAATTTTCATGAAGCTCCATTGAAAAAAAAATGGCTCTAGAGAGGTCAAATGATTTTCTATTTAGACTACGGACCTCGTTTTTGACCCAGTTGACCAGTTTCCACCCTGACCTAGATATCATCAAGTGAACATTCAGACCAACTTTCATACAGATCCATGAAAGTATGGCTCTAGAGAGGGTCACAAGGTTTTTTTATTATTTGACCTATGACCTAGTTTTTTAAGGGCACGTGACCCAGTTTCAATCTTGACTGATATCATCCTAAGGTGAACATTCTGACCAATTTTCATGACGATCCATTCAAGGGTATGGCCTCTAGAGAGGTCACAAGGTTTTTCTATTTCAAAAGACTCCTGCCCTAGTTTTTTGAACGCAGTTGACCCAGTTTCAACTAGACTATATATCATCAAGATAAACATTAGACATTTCATACAGATCCCATGAAAAAATATGGCCTCTAGAGAGGTCACAATGTTTTTCATTATTTGGAACCTACTGACCTACTTATTGATGGCACGTGACCCACTTTCGAAACTTGCCTAGGTATCATGAAGATGAACCTTTGACCAATTTTTATGAGATCCATTCAAAAGTCGCCTCTAGAGGGTACAAGGCTTTTTCTTTTTTTTCGACTACTGGACCTAGTTTTGGACCGCACATGACCCTGTTTTGCACTTGATAGATATCATCAGCTGAACATTCAGGACCAACTTTCCTACAGATCCATGAAACATATGGCTTTAGAGAGGTCACAAGGTTTTTCTATTATCTGATCTACTGACTAGTTTTTTGATGGCACTTGACCCCCTTTCAAACTTGGACCTAGCTATCATCAAGATGAACATTAGACCAACTTTCCTACCGATCCCATGAAAAATTGGCCTCTCGAGAGGTCACAAGGTTTTTCTATTATATGACCTCCCTGACCTAGTTTTTGAGGGCAGCGACCCACTTTTTGAACTTGACCGAGATATCATCAAGGTGAACATTTGACCAATTTTCATGAAGATC
>NW_026460365.1:0-2690 GCF_021730395.1 Mercenaria mercenaria | reverse complement strand
GATCCGGTGGATTTAAAATAATTTAAACGAGAAGAGAAAAAGCAAATATTACTAAATGCAGTCAGGAAGAGTTCAGATGAATATTACTTGGTAAGTTACGACGACTGTGATAATGCTGAATGTACACAAAGGAAGTTAAAATCAATGTAACTGATTAGAGTTGAAATACTTTTCCCTTTAGTGAAGAGAAAAAGGAAAGGGAACCGTTTTATTAAAGGGGAAAAATGAACTCGCTGTTTGTTATTAACCCAACCCAAACCGATTGCAATTTAAACGAAAGTAACAAGTGGAGTTTTAAAAAAAGTGTAAAGGGGTAAAATTTTGGAATTAAGCGAAAATTAAATGGGTAGAGTAAAGCCCAAAAGGGGACCGCGTAAAGTTAAATTTAAAAGTAAAAAGATAGAGTTCAGAAAAATTGTAACCCACGTGGAGCTAAGATTTAAAAAAATGAACAGAGTAGAGTTAATTTTAAAAGCCCAAATGAGTCAAAGTTTTGAGGGAAAAGAACCCAGTAAAATTGAGAAGAATTTTTAACTACGGGAGATTTAAGAAATATTGTGTATGGAGTTTTAAAACAAAAGTAAGCGAGGAAAAAAAAATTAAGAATGAAACCCATTTTAGGTAAGAGGAATTAAACTGAGTGAGTAAAGGGAAAAATGTAAAACCCAAATACATGATTTAAGACGGGGGTAAATTTCCTAGAAGTTTAAAATGAATGCAGTTTAAAAAAAATGAGATCAATGTAACTAAATGGAGTCAAGCATGATATAACTGAGGGAATTTAAAGAGAATATTATATTTCTTAGCAAAACACAAAACAGATACATAGATATTTATTCAAGTGAACACATAGTTACAAAATATAAGTACAAATTTTAGTAAAAAAGAAAACTGCACCCCAAAAAAATTTTTAAAAAAAAAAAAACGCATTGCCCCTTTTTTAAAAAAGTTTTAAAAAAATGGTTTTAACCGCAACACAATTCCCAATGCCCGCATTTAACCCAACCAAATCCGAAAAACGAAAATCATAAAAACTTTTTTCAGCCCCCATATACTAAAAAAGTTCCCAAACCCCATTCAATATATGAAATTCCCAAATTTTTTTTGCCAATGAAATATACATTTTAAAAACTTCTGTTTAAAAAAATATGTCGGGAGGGCACCAAAGGGGGTTTCCCCCCCTGGTAATTTTTTTACAAATAAGGGGGATTAATTTAAAAACTTTTCAGTCTTAAGGGGGAAATATAGCCTAAAAAAAAAATTTTCTGAAAAAGGGGTGTGCGTTCGGGTTTAAAAGTCTTTTTAAACAGTTTTTTAGTCATTTAAAAAGACGGGGCCCACAGTAGCAGTGGGGTAAATGCTACATTGGAAAATCACCCTAGACCCGTGGCAAAGATCTTCCCCCCCAGTCACATTAAAATGACACTGGGGGTGACCCCTCCCCACAGTATCCTCTTAAAGCTGAGTGCCAAAGGAGGAAGCTACTATTTTCATTTTTTTCGTCTTTGGTATGAAAGGGGGGCCGGGGGTCGAACCCCCACCTCCCGCACTCGAAGCGGACGCTCCCACCCCCCAAGCTACCGAGGCGGCTTTTTATGAAAGGATTCAGTAATTTTAGGCCCCTAACCCTTTTTTAGCTGTGAGCATCACAAACAAAAATACACTATTTTTGGGTATAACAAATATGCCCTAAAAATTTTCAAAAGAATGCCAAGTGTGCAAGGGCACATCATGATAAAACTCAACAAGGTTTCATAAAATTTTCATCAAAACACTTTATTATGTGAAAATGTGTATTTTTAACTAATTCAGGGGCAATAACTGTGGAAATAAGGAGGGGGGAGACCCGACCAAAAAATAGGGGGGCGCAAGTTCAAATATCCTGCAAGGTTTTTATCCATTTTTTGAAACGTAAAATTTTTTATCCAAAGAGAAAGACTCATGCAAGGTTTAATCAAATTTTAATTAAATACTTTTTTAGCTACCCCGTCACAAAGTGAAATTGGCATGTTTTTTCTATTACAGGGGGCCCAAAAATCTAAAAATGAAAAAAAGGGGCAAAAACCATAAGAAAAGTAGAAAGGGGCGCAAATTCAAATCAAAGATAAAGACCCCTGCAAGTTTTTTTAATCTAAATCAAATACTTTTTGACTCGATGTGCCCAAGGAGAAAAAAACATTTTTTACTATTTTTAGGGGCCCCTCATCTGGGAAAAAGGGGGGAGCCAAACGAAAAAAAGGACCTTTCACAAGTTAAACATGATAAAGACTCCCGCTAGGTTTTTATCAATTTTAAAACAAATACTTTTTTACCAACGCTCACAACTTCCCACGGACGCACGGGCGCACCGACAATACCAAAACTTTATGTCCCCATCATTTTCCCAGGGAGGGGGGGGGGTCACAAAAAACATCTGTAACATGTACAAGTTTTTTTAAAACGGGCCCTACGGAAAAAACCCAGGGTCGACATAAAAATAGAGTAACCCTTTTTTAAAGAAACGCTTTTCTACATAAGCATGTACTAAATTATTCTGAAAGTAATTGTATTCCAACATAAGGATCTCTCTCTCTCTCTCTTTCTCTCTCTCCCTCCCCTCTCCTCCCTCCAAAAAAACTGCAAAAACCCCAAAGTAACTCAGTACGATTGATTTACAAAATTTTGTTGGCCAAAAATTTTTTATAGGGTCC
>NW_026460364.1:0-11672 GCF_021730395.1 Mercenaria mercenaria | reverse complement strand
AATCAACTTTCAGGGTTTAAAAGGGGATGGATTTTGAGAATGTTTTGTTTGTGTATTAAAGTTAAAATTCATTAAAGACCGGGTTCCGTCAGATTAGAATGGACTATAAGAATTTTTGTATTAGGATATGAATTTTTTTTTTTTTCTGAAAATCAGTTTTTTTTTCTTTTCTATCTATTCTTTTTAAATAATTCTTTTGAAAATAAATTTGTAAATATTTAAGGGTTTTGATTTTTTCTGAGGTTATGTCGCCGGTCGGCCTTTCCTGTCAAAATGGTGTCAGAAGTGGGATTGGTCGCCCAGACACGAGCTATTAAACTTTTATTAAACCCTTTAAACTGCAGAAATTTTTTGAAAAGATTTTTTGTTTTGTTTTATTTTTACACAATATTGTTTTTTTCATTTTTCAGAGTGACGTCTTACCTCGAATACAAGACAGATCCATAGTTCGCTAACCAGTTTAGTGGTCCAGACTGATAAAAGTTTTTTACGACATTGGATTCTGGGGTGGTTCGTTCCTTTTTTTTCTTTTGGGTTTTTTTGTGTCATCCATGATTAAGCCCCATATATCTGTGCTGGAGTGACCCCCCTTGACAGGGGGGTTTTTCCTCCCCCTTTAAATTTGTGCGTCCCCCTACTTCCCCCGTGACCCATTTTGTATTGTGATGTATACATCCCAGTACGTATTTTTTTTATTTGTGTGTTTTAGCAAGCTTGTTTACTTGCATATATTTTTAAACCTACTTTTGTTTTAGTGCTAACAGTTGTGTTTACCTATACTTTATTTGGAAAAACACTTTGATTTATATTTGTTTTATTTGTTACACTAAAGTTTTAAACACTAGTTCAGTTTTTTTATATTGATAAGGCTAGGGTATTGTTGCAGCCTACTGTCACGACTTTGTTGCTTTTTGCCTATGCAACTTGTTGACAATTTTACTTTTGCGCAACTTAGGTATTTTATTTTAGTGAGGGTTTTGTGTGTTATACGTGTGTTTAGTATTTTGTTTTTGGCTTCAGGGGTAATGTATGTTTTAGTGTAAATAGTGTAGTCATTTTCCCCCCGATTGTTTATTTAGTGTCTAGGTTTTTTTAAGTAGTGTTGTACTGTGTGTTTATTAGTGTTAACGTAGTGTAATCAGGGACTGGTGTAGAGTTAACAAAGGTGGAAAAGATTTTGGTTTATAAAGGAAGGAGTTTACGTACTTTTTTAAAGGAAGAGCGGGCCCGGGAACGTGAGGAAAAAAATTAGTTAGGGCAGAAAAAAGATGAGTAGAAGCGAGAAGGAAAGGTTAGGTTAGAAGCTAGTTTGGGGCAAAAAAAAAAGATGAAATGAAAAAAAGTGAAAGCGGAGATTAGAGTGAAGCAGAAAAAAGATTAAAAACCCAATTAGGGAAAGATTGAGTTAGAGTTGGTTGCAAAAGGGAAAAAAGTGGGTTTTAAAACGAAATTTAGATTAGACAATTTTAGAATAGGGGAGTATTTAGAAAAGGAAAAGTTAGAAATGGAAAAGGAGAAGAAAATTTTAGCTAGGAAGTTGAAACGGGAAAAGGAGGAAGCGAAAGGGGAAAATTTAAAAAAGGGCTAAGTTTAAGAGGGGATTTAGAAAGGGTAAGAAAAGGTAAAGGTTAAGATGTCTCCCTTTGATGAGAAAATTGTTTCCCAGGAGGGTATTTGAATGTGTACAAAACGTACGCGTTGCGCAGGATTGGGTTTAAAAAGAGATATGGTCATTTAAAACTACCGTTTCCTTCAAAAGGGTAGGGAAAGAGGGTTTTTGATAGGCTTCCGTTGGAAGATAGGAAGGTTTGAAAAACTGAAAGCCGTTTGTACGTCAGTTCGCTCCTTGCATGGCTATAAGAAAAAGTTTAAAACTGAGGGGCCTGGGGGATAATGGCCCTTTGTGTGTTTCTGCCAGAATAAGTAGATTTTTTGATGGTTGGCTTAGATTGAGTAAGGTAGGGAAAAGTACGAAGGATTGTTAGTTTTATTTTAGGGACAATTTTAGATGTTGAAAATAGAGAACTATACCGTTTTGATAGTAAGAAGTTAGTTAAAGTAAGGATGTAGCAGAGAGGGAATTTGTTTGCAAAGACTCGAGGAGGTCCCAGTATGTCGTGAATCGCCCCAATAATGACCGGAGCCATAAACCATATGAAATCCCTCAGGACAGTATCCTAGTGACGAAAGTAGGCACTGAAATAGAGGTAGTAGCAAGTTGTAATAGAGGTAGGGGTTAAAAACCTTTGGTGTACTGAAGTGTTTAAGTGTGGTCGAAGGGCATGTTCATTTACTGAGGAGTGGAAAGTAGGGGCGGAACAGGCAATGCAGCGCAGAGTTAGAGTGAGCAGGAAAAAGGAAAGTAGAAAAGGGGGGGAGATTAGAAATAGTAAGGAAAGTAAAAAATAGAGGTAGAGGCCGGACCGATCTAGGATTTAGGGGTAGGGAAAAAATAGAGATAGAGTGGAGTAAGTCAAGTAGGTCAGGAGGGGAAATAGCATTATAAAACAAAGTGATTTTGAGGAGTTAGGTTGTTAGTGTAAGTACTGTCCTAAAAAACCCGGTACTTTTTAATGGTGGGATGTAATCGCTATGGGGGATACAGGGTTTTGTACATGTGTGATAGTGAAAGGGAAACTTAGTAGAAGAAAGTCAGTTTTAGAGAAAACCCCTGAGAAAGTACATAGATGGGAGTGAACATAGGCTAGATGAGCTAAAATGTTTTGATTGTCCGTATTTCGGGGGTCAGTAGAGGCTTTAGTGTAGAAAATCCTCCCAATGATGTTATAATTGGAAATGTAGGGGAGTGTAGAACCTCAGTTTAGTAGCTTAGCGTAGCAGTAGAAATGGGGCGCAAGCCAAGTTAAAAAGCAAGTAAAGCTTAATTCCCGTTCGATTTTGTGTATCTGAGGGAGTTCTTAGAAAACAGCAAAAAGATAGCATTTTAGATTTGTGTAGAAAAAAGGTGGGGAAGGTACGATTAAGCGTGTAGGGGAAAAGGTTTCAGTTACTTTTGAGTTTTTAGGATGATTGTTAATAGAGAGTATACCCCCCGAATTTTAGACAAAGTAGACAGTGATTGTCCCAAAAATGTCTTGAGAAACTGTGATGAAAGTTGCACATGATTCGTTACTGTCAGGCCATTTGGTAAAAGGAAAAATAGTGTTAGGGTATTGGCGAATTTTTATGGGGGAGTAATGGCAGAGGTTAGAAAGGGACTGTCGCGTGTAGTATTTGTCAAGTATTAGTAAGGGTAGAGTAAGTAAAATTCGTTAGGAAAAAAAGCCTTTTTATTTATACTCCGTTTTAAAAAGGGGTTGCCGTCGATTCGTTGGTCCGATCGAACTAACGAAAAGGAAAACAGGTACTTTTGACTTGGTAGATTATGTATAGATTTCCCGAAAGCCTAGCACTACTGTTTGAAATGAGAGAGGCCCGAGGGATTGTAGATATGTATAGTGATTAGGAGTGCCAGAGGGGATGCTTACCGATTTTGGGATCCGTTTAGAGAACTTTTGGGAGAAATCAGTGGTTATTGTCATTAAGGGAGTTAACTACAACACCGTATCACCCCATGTGTAAAAGGTTTTTTTTAAGGGAAATTTAAAGGTAGTTGAAACAAAAAGTTGAAAGGGATGTGTATGAGAGACCTAGGATTGGGATAGGTATTTGAAGAAAGTTGTTTTCTTCCCTGAAGTTCCCCCCAAGAAAAATTTTGGGGTTTTTTTCCCTTTGAGTTCTTTACGGCAGAACAAACCCCTGGGGCCCTAACTGTGTAAGAGAGTTATGGGGTGGTAAGACGGAGAATGAGAGGTTAAAACCCCTTTCCAGTATGTTTTTGGGTTTGCAAGAAAAGTTGGAAGATACGGAAGTAGCTCAGCAACGTTGCAAAAAGTAGTGTAGTAAAGAAAATTTACAAAGGAAAGGGTGGATGGAGGTTTAAGGAGGTAGTAAGGGACTTGTATTGTTACCCACGAAAAAAAAGTTGTTGTTAATTGGAAGGGTCTTCGTAGTGTAGAGGTAGTAAATAGATAGTTTCAGGTAGATGTGACGGAAAAATTAAAACGTTTCATGCAAACATGTGGAAAAAAAGTATGTGAAAGGAAAGGGCGATTTGTAGCTATACAGATAAGGGTATTTTAAAATAAGGTTGGAGGCTATTGTAGAGGAGGTCAGAGAGATTTGATAGATTAGATCGAATGAAAGTTGAGAGTTTTCGGTAAGTAGAAAGGATATAGTTTTGTGTCCTATAAAAGCAGGGGACGAAACGTACAAAGATGTAGAGATAAATCCCGGGGTTCCAGTGTGTAAGCAGGAAGTAGTAGATTTGTTAGAAATTTCTCAGATGATTGACGTATTCCCGGAAAAACTAACTTGTTGAACATGAATTTAGTTGTCAATAGATCCGATAAGAGTAAAGGGTTTCCTTTTCCTTTTCTTCGCAAAAAAGTAGTGAAAGAGGAAAATGATAAAATGTTGGAGTTGGGAGTAATCGAACCCTCAAAAAGCTCTTTTCTCCCCTTTGTCTCATAAAAAGGAAAAAGTAACAGTATTAGGTTCTGTATAGATTTTCGTCAGGTCAAAAATGACGGTTTTGATTGAAAATATGCCAAACAGGGGAGTGTTTTCAAAGCTATCTAAGTAAGATATTTTTCTAAACTAGACTTGAGCAAAGGTTACTGGCAGGTTCCTTTGGGCTGAAAAGGCAAAAAACCCTGCTGCTTTTGAAACCCCGAAAAGGTTTTTTCCAGTTCCCTAAAAGCCCTTTGGATTGTTAAAAGCCCAGCAACGTTTTGTAGACTGATGCGGAAAGGGTTTTTTAAAGGGCCCAGGGGACCCGATGTTCATAGATGTTCCTGGTGTTACAATCACATGGCCAGAACATGTAGTAGCCCTTACTGAGTTGTTAACCGACTAAAAGAGGCTAAGTTAACGCAAAACGATAAGTGTTTTATAGGTTTTTAGAAGTTAGAATGTTTAGGCAATGTAGGAGATGTTCAGCCCCCGACCAGTTCCAAATAAGGTAAGGCATCGGATGCCGAAAAACCCAAAAACAAGAAGGAATTCGTTTATTTTAGGTGTAGTTGGTTTTTCAGAAAAATTTATCCAAATTTTGCCCCCCCTTTCAGTTTTGCTACAGATTTGCGAAAAAAGGGGGCAGCCAAATCTTGTAGAGTGGAGTGAAAGTCAAAAAAAGGTTTTTCCCGACTTTGAAGGTGCTTAATGGGTCCCCCTTTTTGAAGTTGCCGATTTAGATCAGACTTTTTATTGAGAGTAGATGCTTCAGTGTAGGTTTAGGCTCGTATTATTGGAAAGTGATGGAGGAAATTCTGTAGGTTGTAGTAGAAAATTGCTACCTAGGGAACAAAAGTATCAGTTATAGAGAAGGAGTGTTTAGCGTATTTTGGGCGTAGCTAAATTTTACGGTATTTGTTCGGGAAAGACTTTTTTAAAAAGGGCAGTTCATCAGCCCCCTCCTTATTTGAAAAAAGCGAAATTAGCAATTCCAGGTGAGGAAGGGCATTGGCTTACAGCCATATGGATGTTCAGAGCAATTCCCGGTAGAGAAAATGTTGGTGCAGAAATTTTTTTAAATAGAGTGTGAAGGTGGTATTTATATGGGTACAGATAGTGACAGTGTTTTTTTTTTCGTGATTTGTTATTTTCAGTTGTATTTTTTTTTCATTTAAGAAAATTATAAATTTTCTTTTTAAGGGGGAAGTGTGTCCAAATTGACTACGGGCCTTAATTTATTGTAGTGTAAAAGCGGTTTTGATTTTTTTTGTAATTTTTGGTTTTGGGTAAATGTCAGATTTACGAGAAAACCTTTTGTTTTTTTGTATTTCTAAATTAATTTCCATGTAAATTTCCCTTAAATTCGTTCGTAATAAGAAAGTTGTATTTTATAAACTTCAGTAATTTATGTTTTTTCCCCAAACCCATAATGGGCCTCAAAATTTTCAATTTAACCGCGCCAAAAATGTTAGATTCCCCCGGGTGTATCGTGAAACCCCGGAAACACAAAAGTCGGATCCCCGGCTTAGCCCTGAATCCTGAAATTTAGTATTTGGGGGGGACATTTTTCCTTTAAAAGATGGTTTTAAATGCCTTGCGACACCACCACGACTTTTTTAGACGAATCTTGTCTGAATTATTTTTTTTGCTAGAAATTATGCTCGATCGAGGGAAGAAAATTATTTGTTAGATTTTTGTATGATTTTTGCATTACGATTTTTTTTTGGTAAAAATTTTTTTGATTCTAAAAGAATTCTGTAAAAATTTTCCTTTTTGGCACATGTTTGTGTTTCGGTTGTCAGGTGATTTTTTAAATTTTTTTAGACTTTTGTAAAAATTTTTTGGGAAAAAGGATTTTAAAATTCTTCGTTTTTGTAGATGTAAAATTTATACTGAAATTTTTTATGTGATAATTTTTAAGCCTGTTTCAAAAAAATTTTGTCAAAAAATTTTGTTAAAAAATGGAAAAACCATTACTGCATTTTATTGTTATGTATAAATTATATGGCAAGTCAGTGCCATGTTTGTAATATATTATTTTAATTTGTATTGTGTGCCAGTCTATAGCACATCTAAATTTAAAGTCCGTTGTAGTGTACGGGATTTAATATGGATGCCAAAATATATTAAGTTTGTTTTATTGAAATTTTGTTTAATTTTTTTTGTAAATAATGGCTGCAGTTTATCATTCCGTATCTATAAAGTTTATCATAAAAATTTTCATAATTTTTTCATACTTTAACTTTGCTTTTAAGTAATAATCTTTTTAATAAAGGAATAATAATGAGTATTTTAATTGTGACGTATGAATTGTAGCAATATTTTTGTATAAGAGCCGTATTTTTTGGGAGCCTACGGGGTTGGGGTACCCCAAGGACAAATTTTATCCCCGACTTATTTGTTTTGCTATGGTGTTACCTTGTTATATATTTAGCTTCTTCCGCCGACGATTTTTCCCGGTGATGTCTAACCCCGGAAGTACAAAGCCCCAGGGTTCACTTTCTTCCTCGCCCGGAGTGATATTCCCCGCGCAGAGCTTTTTTTCCCTGGTTGGCCGTAAACCCCAAAAACGAGTTTTTGTTATCCCCTGAAGTCGCTCGGGAAGCAACACCTACCCCCTAGGGAGCCAAAACGGAACAACGTATTTACGGTTTTAAGGGGGTGGATTTTGAGATATGTTTTGTTTGTGCTACTTAAAGTTCACAATTACATTAAAGACCTGTGTCACGTCAGATTAGAATGGACTATAAGAACTTTTGTATCTAGAGATACTGAATTTTTTTTTCTTTCTGATAATCAGTTTTTTTTTCTTTTCATATCTATTCATTGTTAATAATCATCTTTTGTAAATAAATTTGTAAATATTGTAAAGGGTGTTGATTTGTTCTGATGGTTACTGTCGCCGGTACGGCCTTTCCTGTCACACAGACTCAATATTTATAATGTAGGTTAGAAACCACCCATTTTCTCACTTAGACTTTCATTAAAACATAATGGCATAGTACGACTTTCCATAATTCAAAACATTTATATCTTATCACGTTTACTTCAGTTGCTATCAGAGTTCTGCCAAAATAATGGACGAAAAACATCTAAATACTGATAGTTGATTTCAGTTTTTTAACGTGAGTGATATACCCATGCCGTTTCATTATTTATTTTTCGCTACACATCAAATGTAGCAAATATTGTCAAAATGTAAAATATCATAATGAAAAAGCAGTAAAAAGAGTTCAGATTCGAAAAGGAAATGCTTCTTGGTTTTGATTAAATATATCCAAATGTTCCGTTTTCCAACATGGTTTAATGGCACAAGAAATGGCTGCATGTGGTATATTTACAGATATGAATGGGACAAGTCAACAGAAGAACATTAGGTTTTCATTAGAAATGGATAAGATTTGATAATAGAGACCAAAATCTATAAACCAGTATAATTTAAGCAGATATTTCAACGTGTATCACATAAAATACAGCTAAATTCCCACTATTTTGCACTGAATTTCAATAGCGTGATAAACTTTATTGATTAATACAATGTTGCACAGATAAAAAGTTCCTAATATACACCGAAAGTTCCTAACAGACACCGAAACACTTCTTATTTTCTATGTATTGCAATTACTAACTAATGGAAGCATTTTCTAAGTTTTGAAAAAATTGGCAAAAATCTGGAGGCATGCAGCTTTAAAAAAAAACAGCACTAAATTGAAAATGCGTTAATACAAGTAAACCTTCCATTTCACACATACATGATGAATTGGTTATACAAGAACACAACGTAGTTTCTGTTAGTTTGGAAAATGCCCTAAATTGAGCAAAGAGTAAGCCAAGCGTTCTCTTCTTATAAATAAAAAGTAAAAAAGTGCTTTGATTTTGTGTTTATACTACCGTAGTATGCAAATAAATATATATTATATAATATAATACTATATCTACGTTGTGCCATTTTTATGATAAACAATATTATTTAGGTGCTTTAAATTCATGTATACACGTAAACAAGTACAAAGGGCAGTTACTCAAGAGCGCCAATAGAGGAATCTGATAGAGCGAGAGATTGTGTGTTCGGGTTTAACGTCTTTTTCAACAATTTTTAGTAAAATAAACGACGATGTCTACATTTAGCAGTGAGCATAATGCCCAACTTTATAGTGCTGCCTCACTGGAATATCACGCTGTAGACACGTGACATGATACCCACCCAGTCACATTATACTGACACCGGGTTGACCAGTCCAAGTACTATCCTCTTAATGCTGAGCGCCAAGCGAGGAAGCTACTAGTACCATTTTTACGTCTTCGGAATGACGCGGCCAGGGTTCGAACCCACGACCTCCCGCACTCGAAGCGGGCGCTCTACCACTAGGCTACCGAGGCGAGAGAAATATTTTAGATATAGGCATGTGTTGATATACTTACTAGCATTCTCATAACATGTACATGATTTCCTTAAAGGTGATAAGATAGAAATCAAATAACGGAAAACATAATAACAAAACAACTTATCTGCCTGTAAATTTATGCTCTTACAAACATTTCAGTAATAACTACAATTCTATCGCATCGCCATGTTTTCGAGGTAAGTCATAATATTAAGGCATATAAGAGCTTGACATTTTCAATTTTCGTTACATCCTAGCAGATCTTTCAAAAGTTTCTCGTCTGATGAACAAGGAAACAATAAAATATTGCATTAAAAAGATATTTTGCTCAGAAGATATATTATACTTACCTTCCTCTCGTACAACATTTTTTGAAACAACATAGAAGCACAAAGCCATAGTAATACACAGTTTCAACACAATTATGTCCTAATGTTTGCTTAAAATGCAATAGGTCAAAGGGCACTATGTTTATCTATAGTGAAATCATGTTTGCCGTCAAAGTAAGGTAACGGACTTGTTATGACATTCGGCAAGTTTCGTTCAGTTCCGTGTTCTCCTAATGGTATTTCCGTATTCTTCAACTCCCAACGTAGTTCAGAGAAGCAAAACGCCGAAGAATGACGAAATCGCAGCGGGAGAATAAGTTATAGTATGGAAATTGTCGAATGCTATTATGGGCCCATTAATTTAAATGATATTTATACGGTTCAGTCTGTTGTTAATTGTATTCAAAATCTATTGGAATTGGTACAAATCGTGGCAATTCATATGTCAAATAACCAGTTTTAAATGGCCTATATAGTTGAACTTTCTCCTTGTCGAAGTATTTGTGTATTCTCTTCAAAATGCATTATTTATAGCAATTTACAAACTTTTAAGGCAATGTACAAAGATGTTCAAAATTTTCCAAACAGATATATAGGGAAAACTAGCCCGCCCCCTGGCGTCCAAGCTTTTTACGAAAAAGTGATGTAAAGGATTTAGTGAAGGATGACTTAAGCGACATTTCTGATTCGGTCCAGCTGTTTCTGGGAAGACAAATTTTAACGTTTTTCCTTTTTTTGCCAGACAAACAACATTCTTTATGGATGACCTGAATTTGAAGAAATCAGAAAGGGGAACTCCCAAGGAACATTTCTTTAAACCCAGGTTGAAACTACCCCAATGATTCTTTCTTAAAAGAAATTTGAACGAGGGACGACGCACGGGCATTCAGCAACCCTCACTGAGCTCACCAATGTTCTTAATTCTCAAAATCATTTATAATAACAGCTGCAAAACAGGCTTTAATGATATGAGAATTTTCTGAATACTCTAGTTCAAGTTTAGCAAATTGTAAACATCAGTGGTATTTCAACTAATAAGCCACTTTGTGCAAAAGTTGTGGTAAAACAGTTTGACTATCATTCAAATAGAAAATTACTTTTCATCGTAAACAAAAAGATTCTAATTGTTTACAATTTAAAGGTAGATAAAATCTGTAAAGAGTTATACAAGTTTGAAATAGTATGTATTTTACCCGATAATTATAAAAAATGAAAAACATTTATTGTGGTATGATTGAGTATGCACAACACCTTCGAAATTTTTCGAAACCTTTTTACAGTAAAGTGTTTTAATATATAAATATATTTGAAATACCGTATTAAGGACGTATGCTAGAATTTGGTGCGATAATTTTCCCAATAACAGAATTTCTTCAAACTTTGGATATTGAAGGACAATGATCTAAGAAACAAAAAAAATGTCTTTAAAAAAGACCGCTCAACAATAATTAAACCTACATAAAATCGTCATTATATTACGAACTGTTTTGCCACAATAAAAGGATGTTGATCACACAATATATTGTACAGAATGCCTTGATTTTAGATAGATATATTTTTAATATATCTTACCCGAGGTTCCGCCTTTTTCTTAATTTTGGCACGTTCTCAAGCATTTTCAGGTCAGGATCCACTCACAAAACAAACATAGAACATAGAAATTACATAATTATTTACTTTCATTTCACTGTCGAAAGAGATTTTTCTGCAAATAGCAAATAATTGTCTCCGACTTGAATGATATTAAATTTTATTATAATTTCTTACGGCTCTTTGTTGCTGCTTTTTTTTGTAATATGTGGAAAATAGTTACGTAATTATTATGCAACAGATATGATAAAAGATAGTTCACCACGGTGATCAAGACCATAACATTGGTCTTGATTTTGAATCTAAGTAGACCGGGTCATAAACGTTACTAAAGCGCATAATATGTCTTTGATGTGACTTACTGACATTTGCCCTTCAGTCATCGTTGCCATAATTAGTACGCTCTAAAAGTTATAATATTAAGATGATAACTATGTATTTCTTTACGGACTGAATTGATCGTCATATTAATTCGTCATTTGACAACTGGATAAAAAAAAATCAATTAGAGGGCGGGAGATTGTGTCCGCCTTTGTCAAATTCAGCATTTGGGACTTTGTTTGTGTTTGTAGAATAGTTTATTACCATCCCTTATTATCAGTTATAATTGCATTAGTCAAAGCAAGGCAGATGTAAATGTGCAAAGGATTACATAATTATATTTTCTTCGTCATGCACCAGGAATTTATTATTATACAGATTTCTATTGACCAAATCGATTGAAATGTGATATAACTTTAACGCAATTTTATTCGCGGTCTGTCTTTTTGCCCTATGTAGAGTGCCATGTGCAAATTTTACTTTTGTTGCTAAGGAAAAAGGCCGAGTGTAAATTTTCTTACCCCGTTTTTTA